>NW_013666435.1:296068-299620 GCF_000517525.1 Limulus polyphemus
TGTGTGTGTACATTAAAACATTTGTACTAAAAAAGAAAACTGTGTATCAATCTTGTTGGCAAATATAAATTGGATATATATCGGAAAATATTTAACTATATAATCTAAATTACGATTTAACTCACTTTTAGGCTATTCGAAATTGTAATATGTAACATAATAAATTGGGGGTTCGTGTCCGAGATCTCAGTCAGACAAAATTTGATCTAAATTCAAATTTAAATCATAATTCAATTTATATCTATCAGTGCCACCAAGATTTGATCATAACTGAATATCGAGATTTTCTTGAATCACCCTCCCTCGAACAACTAGAAAGATATAACAAAAATGAATTGCTCGAAACTGCTAAAATTTTAGAACTAGAAGTTAAAAGATCAATGAGAATAAATGAACTAAAAAAGCGCATTATTGAAATACTAGTTGATGATGATTTGTTACCTGAGGAAGCATTAGAGGAATACTCTAGTGTACTCACTAGCCAATTGGGGTTGAATGATAAAGATAAGTTAAAGATCCAGTTAAAACTGAAACAATTTGAACTAGCTCGTATCGAAGCCTAGAAAGAACAAGCTCGTATTGAAGCTGAAAGAGAAAATAAACGACTCGAAGCCAAGCAAGCTCGAATCGAAGCAGAGAAAGAAAAAGCTCATATCGAATCTGAAAAAGAAATTATGCTGAAAAAATGGAAATCAGACTCAACTATGATCGACCAAGGCAAAATGACAACCTTGAACTTAATCGATATGTTAGAGTACCACCATTTAATGAAAATGAAGTTAATAGATATTTCCAACATTTTGAGAAAGTTGCCCAAACTATAGAATGGCCCACCGAAAAATGGTCATTATCATTACAAAGTGTCTTAACTGGTAAAGCAGAAGAAGCTCATGCCACTCTCTCTCTAGAAGAGATTGAATTCAGTTTTAGGCTATTGTAATACGTAATAACCCGTTCTAATCCACTTCCTTCAGTAGCTCTACGACAAGCGTGAGGACTTATAATACTAAAAATCGGAGTTCGATCCCAACCGTCAACACAATCCAGACAGCCAATTCGTAGCTTTGCGCTAAACAACAACAAAAAAAAAGATCTATAAACTCATTTGTCTTCACAACTAACAGTTATCCCTTCTAGTTTATGTCAAGGAACGAGTTTGTGAACAAGCCTAAAATGTTCTACCAATTTTCTACAATAGTATAATATTCAACATTCTATTTCTAACTTATTGTTCAACAATATATATATATATATATATATAATACACGTACGTATGTGTGCGTGTGTCTTATTTTTAGCTTCTGAGTTTTTGAATCACGTTCATATAATGTATAACACTTTCGAGGCCATAATTTTCCCGACATAATGCACATATTTTGAAGTTCTTATAATATAAGTGTTTTTCGAAATTACCAATTGAAAACTTTGGCATTGTCATTAACACGAAGAAAATTGACATTGAAGTCGAAATATCAGAATTTAAGTGATATCAATACGCTGTGCTTGTGGAGTGGTTTTGATGCCTGTTTAACAATTTCATGACTTTATTTTCAACACATTGTGTTATTTTAGTGCGTAATCATGACCTTAGTTTTAACACATTAAAGAGTTATTTAACACAGTCCTCGAGGTGTTGTTTTAGTGCGTAATTATTAACCTTCGTATCAACTCACCACAGAGTGGTTTTAGTGCATAATCCTGACTTCAATTTAAACAGTTCAAAATATGAATTTAGCAGACAGTCTACGAGTAGTGGGTTTAATTATGCATAATTATGACCTTAGTTTCAACATACCAAAGTGTGAATTTAATACACAGTTCTTGAAAAGAGGTTGTGTTAACTGTGGTATCAAAATGTGGTTTTGCAATCAGTCCTTGAAGAGTGGTTTTGGTATGTTTCAATATGTCAAAATATAGTTTTAGTGCATAGTTATTTATCGTAGTTTCAACACCTCAAAGGATAGTTTAATACATAATTATTGATCGTAGTTTCAATACATCAAAGTGTAGTTTTAGTACATACTCACTGATGGTAGTTTCACTACATCGAAATTTAGTTTTAATACATACTAAATGGTCATAGTTTCAATGCTTCAAAGTGTAGCCTTAGTACATAGTCATTAACTTTAGTTATTCCACACATCACCACCAGTCACTGTAATTTCAGAGTTTACCACTCGTTTCACATGACGAATATGTAAAAGAATTTAAAACTGATGACAATTAACAATACTGTTGATGTATTCCAGAATATATCTGCTCTAAATTATATTTAAAAAGAAACTTTATTTATTCATCATCAACCTGCTTCAATAAAGCAGTGAAGTGCCCTCTGATTGTACAAATACACACACATATATATACACATATACACACACACACACAAATTTGGGTAAATGAGCAATAGAATGTTTACTTTTTAACCTATAACACCAACATGTTAATGTAATCACAGTTTATCTTGTTCATCATTTCCATTATAGTGAAAATAAGATGTCCATTTCTACTGTTAAATGAGAATCTCCAACATGATACACCAGAGTACACATAAAATACGTTTTCTAGTGTTGTTAATCAACAACCTACAAGTGTCATTTTTGCCGTTTCAAAATGTAGAGAAGCTTCATTTCTCTACTTTATTTTATTGTAAAGTTTTCGACTACGAATCCAATGCACGAGTCATATATAACTGAGACTCTGGCCAACCGACAGAAAGCGTTCGGAGAGCATTCAGAAAACGTTTTTGATCATTGTGATTAATAAGAACAGTATCAAAACTTAAGAAGACTACATTTACTTCATTATTACTTAAAATACTCAGTATATGACGAGTAAATGGACATTTTGCGTGAACTACGCGTTCCATCGATAGTTGATATAAAACGTTTACTATATGCGTAAAACAAATTTATACGATATATTTCAGAAAACTTCTGTTTCTCATGTTTTTACCATAACAATCTCTGCATCAATTTTCTTTAATAACACAAGAAAGTTGTTTTATTTGTTCCTTTATTTCGCGCAAAGTTACATAAAAGCTATCTGCACATAACTGTCCCTATGTTTCAATCATCACAGTATAAAAGCAAAAGCATTTAGTCAATAGCACTTACCACCAACGCTTGGGCTACACTTGTCAGATATCATAATAGGATCAAGTCGCCACTCTTTTAGCGCACCGGCCACAAAGTACAAAGGGTAGTATTTGAAGCAACGGGACGTGAACCACAAACCTTTTGATTCACAGAGCTTGCTATTTACTGACTCACGCCACGTCCTCACAAGAAAGCGCTAATGGGTAGTTTCAACATTTCAAATACACTGTGCCTACCTTGTACCTACGATGAGGTTTTTATCTGAATGTTAAAACACATCAGGTCGGCTGCGCTCTTGTCACTGATCTTGATACTGAACTGGGTTGCGCACTGACTAGTGTCACTGTAATGATACTTGACGTAAAGCGGTAATTAATCATTTTTCTATAGGAGGCTCACAGTATGGTTCGTGAAGCAAATATAAGACATGCAAAATCTGAAAAACTATTAATAGAAG
>NW_013666435.1:299894-311389 GCF_000517525.1 Limulus polyphemus
GTTGCGCACTGACTAGTGTCACTGTAATGATACTTGACGTAAAGCGGTAGCCATATTGTTGGTCCCTAAATGGAGAATATTCAAAACTCATTCGCGTGGCAGCGCCACAATCAGTTCAGTCAGAGAATTTATTACGTGACACTTCATCATCGAATTGTTTATGTGTGTATATCTGCGTAAATGATACTAGTTATTAGCATATATATATCGAAATATGAAAATTTATTGTTAGCAGAGCTTCGAAATTTATGTAAGCAGAACATGAAGCTTAGTGGGAGGAAACGCGAGTTGGTCGTAAGGGAAGTAAACATGCCACATGGTAAAGCCAATGGACCAAAATACACGCGATATAAGTGCAGCAAATGTTAGTGTAGAAGTAATAATTTACTTCATTTAATAAATAATAATATCAAAATGAATAAAATGTTAGTAAAAAGTATCTTGAGAGGTTCACCAATATGTTCGGGCAAAATTTTCATAGATATTTTTCTGTTCCATTGATTATGCATCTGCTTCTGTCGAGGCACAAATTAACTATATTAAATATCATTGTTAATTTTATTTTCTGTAGTTATTCTTAAACTTCCATTTTTCACTTCTAACTGGGATCGTTTACAACCATGTTTTACCGAAATTCGATAGTGAGAAATCCTTTGATTATTGCTACCAGGAACACAACACTGATTTGGCATTCTTGGCAAACAAGTACGAATTTACTTGAATAAATACCGAAATGACGATGTGACAACCGAGACGACAAGGTTGTCAATGTATACGAAAACAGACGAACGTTTTCTGTCTGTGACTGAGTTGATCACAGCACCGCCACGCGAATAAAAACGGCAAAAATGTTCCCCATTGTCGAGTGTAATCGCGTTAATGGCAAGGATATACAGGTGAGAGTTGAATGCTTTATAATCATTTCACTCTTTCAGTTTTATTAGTAACTATGAAAGTAAAATGGCTATATATAAATTCCAAAAACACTTGTTTGTAGAATTGGCATGTAAATAAAGAGCAATAACTCAAAATACTGTGTTGATCTAAGTATATTTTATTGTGGTATGCTATATTATTAATATTAAATGGATAAAAATCTGTAGAAGCTTATATGAGGTAAATGAAAAGTACAGTATAAACACAAAGCAGATATTAATACTGAAATAGCACAAAACTATTAAGTTGTGGTTGATTGTTTATCAATACAGCATAATATTGCTATTTTGAATATCATATGCATACGGAAGTAGGCTAAAAAGTAAATGTACTACTAAATTAGTTTCGTTACACTATTTATATGCATCTCTTATATTTAATGTCACAACTTAAGATAATTAGTTTATAAATGTGCTATATACATTTGAAAGTTTTTTAGTAGCATTCTATACACTTTGTATAAACATCTTTATACACAATACAATTTGAAACTACTAATGTTTAGATAAAAATTAACTTAGAAAGTTTTCCTCACATTTTCACCTGTACCATTTGCTGATTATTGTTTAGCAAAGTAATACATTCGTATTTGTGTATGACACAGTTAAGTACTTCAAACTGTAAACATGGTGTACAATAAAACATGTGTCCATTTAAACCAGAGAAAATTGCATTCAAAATTACTTCTTTCAAAAGAGCAAGACTAAATGTATTTACTTAATAAATTTCATTATTTATTGAGTTCGGAAATTTCCCAAACACGTTCTTTTCCTGAAATTCTTTGATTAAACTTGCTGACGTCTTTACCAAACCACACCTATTTTTTCTTTGTTCTAAAAGTAAAAGTTCCTATAATTTTCATCTGTCTGTACAATGAGTTCTTTTTTGTGCCAATTTGACTACATAACCAGCAATGTATCCTATGGCTGCTTCCTTATAAGGAGAAAGGATGTGCAGTTTGGTGCACCTTCATAATCATGGTTATCCTGTATAAGCTCACATTCCTTATGATCACACACGTCTAATGCATTTGCAGAACCATTAAGAAGTCGTATGTTACGTTTTGCGACATGCAAAATTCATGTCTAATCCTGGACAGTGCAACTTCCTATTGCTTTTATTCTATGACTCATAATATTTTATATGCAACTTTGAACTGCTGAACCGAATGGTTGTCATTACAAACGCAAGATGACCTAACGACAGCAAAAATAGAGTTCTAAATTATCCTTGCTTAACTTATGTGTCAAAGATACCTCAAGGAGAGTGAACTTAAGTTTTATATAATTGCTGCACATATTTGATTGCATTTAGAAACTCTATAACTGGTGTTTTTCATCAAGTTTCATATGTTTTTTGTCCGTTGATGCCTACTAACTGAAAAATCTAATTGTATGTTTTTAGTGGAAAGGGTTTCCAAATGACTTATTTGAACTTTTTTAATTTCTAGCCAATGGATCTTTGAAGTTGATCGAATCAAAGACTATCTTATAAGTATAAATGTAGACTTGCTCCCCCTAAAGTTAGATAAGTTCAAGTCTTTGATACAAAATTCTCTGGCGACTGTCACACTTGAGTTTCAATTGATGTTTGAAAGTTAACTCTCAATTTTGGATCCTGCTATTGAATGTACATTAATGGTAATTTAATTTTCATGTGTACGTCTTCTTGTTCTTGGAATTTGTGGAAATCAGTAATGAACTGTTATTTTATATGTTATATATTCATCATCTCCACTTTAAAATTTTTTCTTAAGGGTAAAGATATTTCGAATAAATCTTAGCAATAGTACATATATCAAGTATGGGATAAATTTTACATTTTTCATTGCTACGGTAGAAAACCCATGCTGCAAGTTTTCTGGTGCAACATTGTTACCTTGCTATTTCAACAAGGAAATGTGGTAACTTGAACTGTCAAAAACAAGTGCCACAGCTGTAATCTTAATATCTGATTTTTGTTGGCATATTCTCACCAAGTTTGCTCGTTCTTGCCTTGTAATTTCATTACTGAAGAAATATCCAACAGACGAATTTCAGATACTATTTAGAGAAATAACAATAAACATCAGCACATCGCTGGCAAGAGTTGGTTTTTCTTCTGTATCTGCACCAACATCAAAGTAGCTCAAAAATTTATTTCATCCAACTATACATGTTTTCTCGTGGCAATTTAAGCAAGCATTAAAGCACTAATAACTTCGATGATTCCTTCGTTTCCTTTTCCTGTCACTTGTTGTAATGTATTAAGTACTTTTGTAAAACATGGATACACTGATTTTGAGTAACAAACAAATGTGGCAGTGCAAGACTGAAAGTATGTCTTACAGAACTGTAAGCTTTGGGGAAATAAAACTGAAGACAAAAGGTCACAAAAGTGACCTGAACGTTTAGAGTGACAAAGCTTTAATCATCTCAATGATAGCCATGTATTTTTAATGCCAAGAAATTAGGCTGCGCCCAATATAGAAACTTGAATGACATAAGAAAACTTGAGAACCGTATTAAAATTGCAAAGAAAGTTGTTAACCGGTTAACCACCATCATTGGTGAAAACGCCGTATATGTAGTTTTCAATGCTCACTTGCAAAATCCCTAGTTTGTATCATCCTATAAACAGTGTATTTTTGATCACCCAGGGAATATAATGGACTACTGTGATGCGTTTTGTTGATTCTATATGGACTATAAAATAAGTAATAATATTGTAGGTCGTACTAACGATGACACCGTTAGTGACAGCTGGTAAACCACTGCCAATACACGGGACTTGGTGTAATTATTCTACCATAGTGTTCAATGTATATAAAAACCTGAAATGTTTATTGTCTAAGCGAGCACCATGACTTTGCATGATAAGTGGTTGGGTTAAGATTATGGAATATTTATTCAAAGAGCTTAAAAATTAAAATAGTTTGTGGGTCAAGCATGGACTAGAGATCTACTACCAAACACACTTCCCACTCTCAGCTGGGGACGAGTTATAGGAAGAGACTGTCAATCTCACTAGTTGGTTAATAGTAACTGCTTCAGGCGGAGAATGCTACAGAATGGTTCCCTCCGGTACGCAGTCCAATTAGGAAAGGCTGTGCCTTAAACATGGACATCTGACCTGGCCTTTTGGTCAATTGTATGCGTAAGGTGTCGTTCAGATGAACAACGAACAAACAGGGTTGTTTGTTTTACACTGCTTTCCATTCCTTATTACCCTTTTTCTCCAATTGATCTCTACAGAAACGTACAGATTGGTCGCTTAAACTGAAAGTATATTTAACAACTACCTTTATGCTTTATGTTAGAATGCTCCCTAATTAGATCTTAGAGACACCTGGTGGTTGAAAGTATATAACAATATACACGATAAAACACGACAAATATAAATCTTCATACGTATACCCTACTATATTTTAAAGTTCAGATTTTCGGCCTTAAAGTTATATTTGGAGTTTTTTTTTTGTCTTCCTAAAAATATGTAGAATCTTAATTTGCAACCTTTCTCTAAATATTTAAACAACATACACCTATCTTGAAGATATAAATGTAAAATCATTCTTTGGTATTTTGCAAGACTAAACCGTGGAGATGGTCACTTAATTAATGAAATCTGATTTCCTTAACAAAGTTATTAGTAAAAGTTCAGTGGATGCTTTTACCGTTATAAAACACGTTTAATATAACATATTCCTCTATAAATCCATGATGTTTATATTTGCCATTCAATTAGCTAAAAATAATCTTTGTGTTCAGAGCACTTAAAGCAACGAAAATGTCATTTGCATTTTTGAAATAATAAAACGGTTTAAATTTTAAGAGGGTTGTGGTCGTGAAAATTTAAAATTTGTTTGAATGAACTTGAGCTAATTCAGAACCAGTGGAAACACGGTCAATCCGTAAAATCAAGAATCTAATATTGAAAAAAGAATTCTTCAGCAAAACTTTAATTATTTTACAAACACACACAGAAGAAATCCTTCTATTGTGTAATCGTTATTATAAGCTAAGTCTGCACTCAGGTCAATAGTTCTTTCAATGATATGGAGTTATAACATGGTTAACATAATACTAGTAAACTAAGCATCATCGTTAACTTAAGTGCGTTTTTGAAAAATATTATATAATATATTTCAAAATCAATCAATTTAATAAAAAAAGTTTCCAAAATTCTGTAGACTAACTGGTACGAGTTGTTCCTATATTCTACATACAGTGTTAATGGACACACCTGTTTAGGAAGTTTGGATAAGCAAAAAAAAACATATCGTAATAAGAATATTTTGGTCTGATACTATTACAAGTGTTATAAGTTATGTCTTTCTCGTTATTGTTTTACAAGATTACAAATCTGTAGCACAATTAGATTTAATACATAAGGCATAGAAAGTTTAATCGTGATTTTTAGATTATTCAAAAAATAGAAATACAAAAATATATATGCTATTTTGTAGTCTTTATGATGCACATTGAATTTAGAGAGTATGAAGCATTTATGAAAAACAGTGAAAACTGTATCGATGAATTTACCCATTATTTTGATGCCTTTCTGGTTGTGACTGACTTTTCTTTAGTTTATTACCATACTGGAAATGTACCTTTGGTTTGTATCCGTGCTCTAGATTTATGTAATAAACTTCAAACAACTGAATAGATAGCAAAAGTAAGTTGTTTGGACTTGAATTTATTAATGATTAAAATTACTAAAAGCTTCTTAATTGAATTGTTTATTTGTGAATTAAATGGTGCCCATTTGTCGCATAAGGTTCCGTTCAGACTGCTAACACCTAATACCAATATACCTACTAAATATATAGAATAACAGTAATTAAAATTTTGAGAATATTTTTAACTTGTGGTTCTTTAAAGCATCACAACAAATCAACAAGAGCACAGGGTACTGGCAACACCATTAAATTTAACCACCGATAACTTAATTAACGTCTGTAAGTTAACTTTCAAAATGTGTGCAAGAAAAATTGGTCGGAGTACTGGAACCCCCTTTGATAAAGAAAATCAATTACACTGGATACATGCAAGTGTAAAATTAAAACTATGTGAATGTACAGGAGCGTGTTTAGTGCCATTTTTCTTTTAAAACCCTTAGCCTTCTGATTTGCAGATCGGCATGCTACCCATTAGGCTACGTCTGGCCCTTTCACATATGTAGATAATACTTTTGATGTTTTGGAAGTACTCAGTAAAATAATTGATCTCCTAAACATTTTAAAAAATGGATTCCTTGGATTTGTAATGGAGTATCAGAAAGTCAAAATTAAATTTTATTGATGTGGTTCGTAATTCAGAGAAGCAAATGATACTTATCTTGGGACAAACCTATGTTTGTTTTTAGTTCTTGTACACGACGTCATTCCGGATTACTTTGAGAATGTAACTAATGAATATTTTAGTCACGAGAGCCTTCAAAATTAATGAAAAATTTAATTTATTGTATAAATATTATACAAAAATTATATAAAAAATAAATACTTACAAACTATCAGGTTTGGATGTAAAAATAAAGCTAGTTAAACCATTTGACATTATGTCAAAATTAAAACTGTCTTTCAAAGTGAGCAATAAAACTACAATTTTAATTTTTTTAAGGTCTTATTTTAGTCTTGAAACTTTCTGGAGTAGCATGCTGTACACGTATATTTATTCTTGACATAACTGCCTGAAAAATTCTTACGAGGAGCCACGAAGAGTCATCTCTAATTGAAGCAAATAGTTTAATATACATTTTGACATCACATATTACCAATCGTACACTGAAGATTAAGAACGTCACTTCAATCATCAAAAAAGCATTTGCCATATTGAATAAGACAATATTATATGGTAAAGGGATAACCTTACACCTAATATCATATTTTCTACAACTTAATTTTTTCATCAAGACTTTCAAAACTGGACAAATGTCGACCAATGTTATAGCGGCTCATAGAATAGCTCCGATTTTTTTTTCTGTTTTTTCAAGTACACACTTTTAGCTCATAGCTCCGTCATCTCTTGATCGATTTGAGATCTAATTATAGTTTTAGACTCAGGAGGTCAATCCCTTTTGATTGATGTGTTTGGCCTCACACCCAAAGTCTCAGGTTAATTTATTCTAATCCTGACTAAAATAATCTCAATTTGAGGTTAGGCTGGTAGAGATCCTGATGACTAATAAGATCGAATCGGGTATACGCGCATCCAATACTTGGTATTACTGGCTCACAAAAATCTAAACTATATAAAAGATTGTGTGTTTGTGTGTGTGTGTATATATATATATATATATATATAGTGTCACGTCACGCTTCATATCTCGAAATAGGAGGATTCATAAAAGTCAAAATGCATCGATCCAGATAGAATAGTTGGATTACTGTCTGCCCATTATTAATTTAGTGACGGGGATCCAAGGGGGTCCTTGAGGGGGTGCCGTGAAACCTTAAAGTGTAGTGAGTGTTGGTATAATAAGCCTAAAGTAAAGTTAATTTATTTTAGTTAGCTATGAAATTTGAGGTTAGGGTATACTATGGGAGTGGAGGTGGTAGTGCTTGCCCTGTCATTTTTGAAGGGCTATACGCTTGTATAGTAATAAAAAGGAAAACATGTATTTTATATTAATTTATTCAAATCCTGCCTAAAATAATTTCAGGTGCCACGGCTGTTGAGAATTCCCTCTTGTTATTCTATACGTTGTTTCTTCTTAAGCTAAACTGAGCAATGAAATGAGTAATAATGCTCTAAAAAAGAAATGTACAAAAGGTATTTCTACAAAATCTACTAATAAGTACGTGTTTTTGTCATTGTAACTGGTATTTTCCCATAGTCACCGAAATAAGGAAATGCATTAGAATCTCCTCACATTCTTACTAAGATATCTCTAAAGGTACAATCATTTCCGATTCGTTGCGTTGAGCTAGTTAAGATATTTTTATCAAGATTAATAAAATGATGAAAATTAGAAATTGTTTGTAAGAAAGTTTTCCTGAGTTACTTCTCATTACACAATAAGTATCTTTACTTTGTATGCTCCGCCAATGGACGTCAGAGTTTATAATGAAATAATTTGGAATTTTATCCTCGAGGCCGATAGATTGAAGATAGTTAACTATGCAACTTTACGCTAAAACAAATTGATTTTGTGAATATAATTACATTTCAAAAATTTTAAATACATATTTTACAAACTAAGTTATTTATAACAGATCAGAAATAACTTCCTTTTAATTGAAATAACATAGCTATAATTATAGTAAAATATTATTCATGTGTAAGCTAGTGTAATGCACCTAAGCATGTATTGCCGTATGTAGGATAAAAATGAAATTTTAATCTTTGTATAAATCATGGACAGAGCCTATCCACTATAGCAAACGTATATTCTGAGTAAACTCCTATAGTGCCCTCTAGTGGCACAGCGGTATGTCCGCGGACTTACAACGCTAGAAACCGGGTTCCGATACCCGTGGTGGGAATCCTGAGGTTAAATGTTACTACTAAACGTTAGTTTCATTGTTCAAAATTAGTTAAACATTATCGGGAAAAATGAAAAATTAATTTACGAAAATGGAAATTGTCGTTTTTTGCTTTACCTATTGTTTAGGTGGCTGGCATACAACAATTGAGGGACATTTAACAGGTATAATTAAAAAACCCGTTGCTTTTACGAAGTTATTTCACCGTTTGTTACAACGAAGCACATAGGCTATCATTTAAGAAATAAAAATAAGCAATCTACAGGACTATGTTACTAGCAGGTTGACTTCAGCATTTGAGATTTGTTGCAAACATACTGAATGACATTAGGAGCTTCCATTAAACTTCTACTGACTGTTTTACAAGAACCAAGAAATATCGAAACTCATCCCACTCTATCACCGCTGCAGTTAACAAAAATGAAATAACTAAGCTCTCTTATTTGTCGACGCAACACAAAACTTGCCAGTTCTGTACAATTGACTTTGAAACATTAAAAACACACTTCTAGCATTCTAAAAGAAAAGTTTAAATTATTAAAACTGGGAACTTTAAGAGCTAGTAAATTAAAAGCTAACGGTAATGATACTGGACATAACATTACTTTACAATATCATACACTCAAAGAAACACAAAATATTAAAATTTATTGCGTCAACAGATTTGAAACTAGAGCTTGATTGACATTCACTGCCCGATCAATAGAAATGAGCGAGTTAATATTTCTTTTAACAAAATGTTCGGAAATAGTGCGTAACGAGTTTATTTCATTCGACCAATGGAGATTGGTGAATCGCATAAATACACTAGTTGAAGAAGCCTTACTAGCATCTCTAGACAGTAACTATGAAAGACTTCAATAAAATGTATAATTTTTAATTCACTTAAGTAGCTCTATCAAAGTGAATTTAGTAACTGGATGATGTTTTTAAATTTGTCTTTAGATACCTTAACGCTTCGAACACAGAAGATTCAGCATGGAAACATCGTCAATGAACCAAGAGAAAAGAAATTCATAATACAGTTTTCGAATGAAAGTTTCTCCTCATCGTGATAAGATATTTTTCCTTCTTGTTAGAAATAACGTTGTTGTTTTTTGCATCATAACCGACACTGAAAAGTAATTCATATAGTAATCTTAAAATCTAGTATCTCCAGGAGAGCTAGACATTTCACATAAATCTCTCGATTCTGCAAAACAATTCACTGTACGTTTAGATTTTTTTTTTAAATATCTATATAAATTTGATTCGGAAATATACAAGTAACGTTTCTGAAGCGAAATATTAAATCCATATGAAAAAAAACCAATAACTACAAACTGATAGAAACAATCAGATGAGTTTTTTTTCTTTTTTTTATCTAGAGAAAATCTACATTAGGCTATCTGCCGTGTCTGCCATGGGAGAATCGAACAAATTTTTAGCGTTCTAAGTCAGTAGACTTATAAATGTCTGATTGAGGGACAGGCAAAACTAGGCTTCATCATTTTGGTTTCGGGACTGGCATGAGGCTAGTGTTTCAAATGCACCTGGACAGGGCTGTATATGTACAGGTAACTATTGAGGTAGCGCCGTTCTGGTTGTTTCTTTAAGATTTTTCTTACTTAAATCTGCCCCCAGTGGTTCAGCAAAAATAGAGTTTCGATATCCGTAGTGGACATAACACAGACCATTGTGTAGCTTTGCTCTTAACTACAAGTAAATACTTAGATATAGCATAGAATAAGCTTTGTAAACCTGAGAAAACTTACTTGAAGTTGTTTCTGATACAAGTGTTTAATTTCAAGGTTCACTTACTTCCCCCTGAGTAATCAGGTAGGATGTGCAAGATGACAGGAGGTTCGATAAAAAATGAGTTGCAGAGGCCGAAAAACCTCGCATTCAAGCCGAAAATGAAATTATGCTGAAAAAAAATGGAAATCAGACTCAACTATACTCGACCAAGGTAAAATGACAACTTTGAACTTAATCGATATATATATAAGTACCACCATTTAATGAAAATGAAGTTAATAAATATTTCCAACATTTTGAGAAGGTTGCCCAAAAATGGTTATTATTACAAAGCGTCTTAACTGTTAAAGTACAAGAAGCTTATACCGCTTTCTCTTTAGAAGATTATACGAATTATGATAAGGTTAAATCAGCTATTTTCAAAGCATACAAGTTAGTACCAGAGGCTTATCGCCAAAAGTTTAGAGGTTATCGCAAACAAAATAATCGAACTTATATAGAATTTACTCACGAAAGAGGTTTATTTTGATCGATGGTATAATTCTAAGCATATTGGCAATAGTTTCGACAAACTAAGGCAGATATGTCTAATTAAGGAATTTAAACGTTGTGCACGCGACGACCCCAAAATTTACTTGGGTGAAAAAAAGTTGAAACACTAAAGGAAGCAGCTGTTCTTTCCGATGATTACACTTTAACACATAAAACCACTTTTCGTAAAAAGAAACTCTTACCAGCTCAACTAAAACCTGAATCTGTTCAATCCACTAAAATTGAGGATCCTTCTAAAAAATCCAGCGCTTCTAGTTCGAAATCTAATATTCAGAATAAAACTTTTGAAAACTAAAAAAGTTTATTTAAAAACTACGATTATTTTATACACAATTCAATAAAATGATATTGTTTCCAGTTTCTAATTATTAAAATAATAACTTACTGTACAAGATTAAAAGGTGGTAAAATCCCCGACGTGACTGTAAAACAATCTCATACGCTCTACATGTTTTGACGTATATCATCCTCAGGAGTGTAATTTTTTGTTTGTTTGCGAGTTATGGGGGCGCCATCAGCAGATGATATGCCCCCAAATTCCCTGACCTGATTTAGTTGAAATATATACTGCCATTTAACAAGAAGTTAGTAGTTACATATACTTTTTATTATTATTATATGTATTTTTTTTTAATTGTTTATTTATTTTTTTGTTTTTTATTATTATTATTTTTTGTGTAGTTAATTGTTTGACACTAAAATTCCTAAAATGTCACGTTACTGGGATAAAACACAAGGAAAAGTTTACACAGTTAGTTATTCTCGCCTGGGGGCGACTCCAGCCATTGTAAACAAGGATAAAGGAAGT
>NW_013666435.1:312366-322703 GCF_000517525.1 Limulus polyphemus
ACTCTTTCCCCAGAGACAGCTCCATTGACTCTGATCTTAAAGGTTCGGTTTGAAAGAAAGTCTTTAATCCAGTTAAATAGTTGGACATCAAAGCCATAACTATTGAGTTTATATAACAAACCTTCTTTCCAGACCATATCGTATGCTCGTTCAATATCCAAGAATACAGACACTGCCTTACCTCTGTTACATAATGATTTGTTGACATCTTCATGTAGCCGTACCAAATGATCAAGCGAAGACTTCTTCCAACGGAAACCAGATTGAAACTGGTCGATATCTGGGCTATTATTTCCAAATCGTTGTTTCCAAAGCATATCTTCTGAAGTATTGAAAACTGCTCAGGAACTCCCCATGGGAGGTCATTTAGGAGTCAACAAGACATAAGACAAAATTCTGAGACATTTCCTTTGGCCAAAAATTAAGCAAGATGTTTCTCAGTTTTGTAAAACTTGTCATACCTGCCAGTTGGTCAGAAAACCTAACCAGAAAATTCCTGTTGCTCCTCTGAAACCTATCTCAGCTTTCGAAGGATCCTTCGGTCGTGTGATTGTTGATTGTGTTGGGTCTTTACCAAAAACTTGATCAGGGAATCAGTATTTGTTGACTATCATGTGCACATCCACTCGATTCCCTGAAGCTATCTCTTTGAGAAATATTTCAGCCTCCAAAATTTGTAAGGCTTTGGCCAATTTCTTACTTTCGTTGGCTTTATTTTACCCAAATAAATTCAGTCTGATCAGGTATCAAATTTTATGTCAGGGTTGTTTCAACAAGTTGTTTATCAGCTAAACATATCAAATTTAGTGCGTACCATCAGAATCGCAAGGTGCTCTTGAGAGATTCCATTCTACCTTGAAAAATATGATGCAGACTTACTGTCTCGATAACAAGAGGGATTAGGATGAAGGAGTTAATTTATAATTATTTGCTATTCGTGAGTCAGTTCAGGAGTCGTTAGGGTTTAGCCCGTATGAGTTGGTGTTTGCCCATTCAGTGCTTGGTCCTTTGAAGTTGCTGAAGGAACAATGGTTTGAAGATAATCCGAAAGAAATGCACTTATTGGATTATGTTTCCAAGTTTCCCAGTCATCCCAGTCTAGAATGAAACCGTTTATGACCTCAAGGTTAAGGAAAGTATTGGTTTTAGTATTGTTACCCACTATGGTATATCCATTCAAAAAAAAAATGAAAGAAAAGAAAAGAAAGTAAGAGAGAAAAACATATAACTGTTAAATTGCAGTTTATCACTACGAGAGTATGATTTGGAGTTAATCCATGACAAAGGGGTTGATAACATTTGTGCTGATGTACTTTCACTATGTACTATATAATTTTATTATCATAAGGTTATTTGTATTGATTGTGTTCTATACTATCTTGATTATTGAAGTTGTACAATCCCTTGAATAATGTATTATATTTAATGTATTGTTGTCAATGTATATATATAATATCTTAGTTAAAATTATCTAACACCTAATTTTTAATTTATTTTAGATTTATTATTAGGAATTTATTTTAATATCGACGTTTGTTTAAATTAATTTATATTTAGAATTGTACATAATTTATACTGTTAAATAAGTATTGCGAAACTCCCGCCTATTCTCTAAAGTTGTAGAAGTTTCTCGAGTGTAAGAATCAACAATATACGTGTGTACATAACGCCAGTGTAACGTTGGCAAATATCATAAATTGGATATATATATTGGCATTTATTTAACTACTAAATCTAAATTACAATTTAACTCAATTTTAGGCTCTTTGAAATTGTAATACGTAACTTTTACTTTCAATAGCTATCTTTGTAATTTTATTTATCTAGTAATGTTTAGATTTGTTTGAATCACTAGATAATATCAGCTTTACTTAAATATTCCGTTACATTCAGAACAACTATAATATTTTCTTTATGAAAATTAGTAATAAGTATGTGGTTTTTATAAAGCTTTTTTCCTTAATTATATTTAGACGTAGGTAAACGGAGCTACAATTATTAAAAGAAGTTTAAACTATTACAGTGACACGAATTCTAATACTACTGAAAGATTCTACAGATGTAGATCAAAAACCAACTAGGTTGTTTATATAAGAACTATAAGAAGTGCTTAAAGTATAAAAAATAATTTTAATTTATTGAGTACAGTAAACTGTAAACCAAGAGCTAAACCTTTCCAATGAACTTCCCTCAAATCAGAACTAGAACGATTAAAGTTCCCCAGTGGTACAGCAGTATGTCTGCGGACTTATACTGCTAGAAACTTGGTTTTGATACCTGTGGTGGGCAGAGCAAAGATAGCCCTTTGTGTAACTTTGAGCTTAATAACAAACAACGACAGAACGATTAAAAATTACAGCACGTCTGCTCTTTTATAAACTAGTCTTTAATTACATATTGTCTTACATGATCTAATTCAATCAAATGTTTTTCGTACCTTGTACAAGAATCTAGTTTTTTTGTATTTATATAGAATTTTACGTGAATAAAATCTACAACATTGACTTATTTTAATAAACCAAAGACTTATACAGAAATATTTTAACAAAAATTATTTTGTTTAAGTTCAAAGTTTTTTTTTTAACTTTGTAATCCTGTTTAGAATGATAAAATTGGGGAATCGAAACTTTAAAGTTAAAAATAATTTAGCAATACATTTAACTATTTACATTCATCAAGAAAGTTTATAAACAACTAATTTTTAAAACGTTTGGGATGTAATTTTTCTGCTCTTATAAACTGACATATATAACGACTTATAATAATGTTAGCAATAGACTTATTATTCGGAAATATCAAAATGATATTAAATTGTAGCACTAAAAAAAGACTGTTAAGTACACAGTAAAAAGTAAACATTTTATCTCTTGTAAATCACCTATAACAAACATTAGAACAAATATTATTATCACAGCAACAATAAAGTGTGTCAACACATCATCTAGATTTAAACACGGAATAAAATAATTGTAAAGGTGCGGTCCAAGTGAGAGATTATATTTATAGCAAATAGCTGGTGGCTGCATCTAATAGCGAAAAGGAATAACACACAGATCAATTATACCATGCATAAGCCATGTGTGAAGTATTCATTGTTAAATACATTGTTTTAGAAGAATATATAAAGATACCTAAAACACTGTATATTTAGAGTGCTACGGCGTGTGTAAAAGAAAATATATTAAATTTTTGGTTCAAATAAAATAGATTTACCCAGATTAGGGAGGTTACGTGCAGTTAGCCCTTTGTGAGGGACATTATGCGAAAATTTTGAATCTGAAACTATTATTTTGTTCATTTTTTTTGTTAGCCCCCAGTGGCACAGTGGTATGTCTGCGGACTTACAACGCTAGAAACCGGGTTTCGATACCCGTGGTGGGCAAAGCGCAGATAGCCCATTGTGTAGCTTTGTGCTTAATTCCAACCAAACATTTTTGTTAATAAAGAAAATGTAGTATTATTGAGTTGAAACTTATGATTTATATTTACCTATTATTTTTACAACGGTTAGGAAAAATATGATGAAAGGCTTACTCCTGATACATAGAAAACGTACACTACTTTTAATGAACTCCATCAACTGTACAGATGTAACCCTTAAGATAATTCATCTATACCTGGTTCGTCTACTCAGATGTAACCCTTAAGATAATTCATCTATACCTGGTTCATCTATTCAGATGTAATCCTTAAGATAATTCATCTATACCTGGTTCGTCTACTCAGATGTAACCCTTAAGATAATTCATCTATACCTAGTTCGTCTATTCAGATGTAACCCTTAAGATAATTCATCTATACCTAGTTCGTCTATTCAGATGTAACCCTTAAGATAATTCATCTATACCTAGTTCGTCTATTCAGATGTAACCCTAGGATTACTTCACTTCATCTTTTTGTATATATTTCTCTAAAATATTTCGTCTACATCTGTTTGAACTGTGTAGATGCTCCTCTACATAGACTCGCCTTCATGTGTTTGAACTTGCTAAATCTGATAGACGTATATAGAAGTTATATTTAAGAATTCGTCTACATCTATTTAAATTAAGGAGAAATTCCATAGAATCACTCGTTAACGTTGATTTGAATTGTGTAGAAATTATATTGAAGAACTCTTCTATATCTGTTTGAATTGTTTAGAAATTCCATAAAACTCCTTTGTATCTATTTTAAATTTGTATATATTTTCTTATAAGATCGACAAGTGTTTGAATGTGGAAATTCCATAGAACTCATCAACACCTGTTTGAACTATGTATATGTTTCCACCTAACTTCTCATCTAACAACTGTTTAAACTTTGCAAATGCTTCCCTATAAAATCTATACCGTCTGAATTGTGTAAATACTACCGTTTAAAGATTACATCTGTTTGAACTATGTATATGTTTCCACCTAACTTCTCATCTAACAACTGTTTAAACTTTGCAAATGCTTCCCTATAAAATCTATACCGTCTGAATTGTGTAAATACTACCGTTTAAAGATTACATCTGTTTGAACTATAAAGCAAAGGCAAACGCAGAACAAACTCATAGAAATGCGGTCCTTATATGGAACCCATCTTGAGAGAATGATATATATGAATAAATATTAAGTTCAAAAACATTGGGAAATGTAAAATATTGTGTTAATTAAACGAGGTTAACTACATTCAATAATTAAAGATTACTGTTAAAACATTTAATATAAGAGATCATAGTTCTATTCGAAAAAATCAACTGTGGTATATTATAGAAAATGGAAAAGTCAGAAACCTTTTTAACTCATTTTAATCTCTTGTAATGATGATGCCAAGTTAACTTGAGTTGTTTGTAAACCTTAAGAACAATTCCATGTAATATTATTAAATACAATAATAATTTTATAGCGATATTTTAAATCCTCATTTATATAAAAAATCGTGGGAAGCGAAGTTAAAGAAAGCCTTTAATAAAATATATAAATAGTAAGATAAGCGAGACCTTCCATGAAAGCATCAACCGAGGACACAACACAGACAGCGAAATATTAATTCGAAAACAAAGACTTTATTATTGCAAAAAATATTAACTAATAGTAGGAATTGAATACTCCAGATGTTCTCATTCGTATACACATTCCACAAAAAGCCCGTTAACTTCAGATTCTTAATCATGCTTCCTTATGTATGAATGAAGTTTTGAAGAACATTACTTGGACTGCCTGAAGTAATCTAAAATTATACTTCGCTCTTTGTGGCCGTGTATGTACTATAAAAGTGACGTTCAAATCCTACTATTCGATTAGAGTAGCCTGAAAATTGGCGGTGGGTGCTGTTTACTAGTTGTCTTCGTTCCAGTTAATAAATCTTTATCTTAAATCTTAAAATGAAGATTTTTTTTCTGGATACAGTTATACATACATATATATTGAAGAAAAAACAGAACTAAATCTATTCTATTTTGTAATAAGGAAATCCAATATTTACTGCAGTAGAAAAATATTTTGCTTTCTTTAAAAAGATGAAATTATTTCCGTATGGTTAACTGTTCCTATAAAGTGAAAGTTTAAACATAAGTATAACTATTTGACAAATTTTCTTTATATTCTTATGCCACCAATGTGAATTCGTAGTTCATTTCAAAGACAGTAACATTCACTTTCTTATGTGTCATTATTTTCAGTAAATATTTATTTTGAATTAACAAGCAAATTAATGAAATAAGAGGAACGTTCTACACGTGGCACCCATAAATAAAACAACAAAACGGCGAAAGATACAGAATGAGAACATAACATTTTTATTTGTGCAGCAGTATCTCAAGAAGTAGAACCCACCCGCCACTAGGGATATTAGATAAGATTTATCCTTTACTTCTTCACGTGGAATTAATTTCAAATGCAAATGAATTTGAGATTATAAGCAGATTAGGATGTTCTGGTTCACAATGCCATTAGAAGTAGATTAAGATGAATAGGCTCACAGTGTGCCGTATTACAGCTACCATTATGTGATTAAGCAAGTTGTGGGAAGGTGGTTGCTGATAAGGCAGATAGAACCGAAAAGTGTGCCGTATTACAGCTACCATTGTGTGATTAAGCAAGTTGTGGGAAGGTGATTGCTGATAAGGCAGATAAAACCGAAAAGTGTGCTGTATTACAGCTACCATTGTGTGATTAAGCAAGTTGTGGGAAGGTGGTTGCTGATAAGGCAGATAAAACCGAAAAGTGTGACGTATTACAGCTACCATTGTGTGATTAAGCAAGTTGTGGGAAGGTGGTTGCTGATAAGGCAGATAAAACCGAAAAGTGTGCCGTATTACAGCTACCATTGTGTGATTAAGCAAGTTGTGGGAAGGTGATTGCTGATAAGGCAGATAAAACCGAAAAGTTTATGACTTAAAGTGACAGTTAAAACCTTGTCCTCTGTGATTGTCATCCATTTTCAAACGAAACCCTGTATTAACAACACGTAAAGCCTTTGTAGAAGACAAGATGGGCACATTAATTAAAATTACTGCTAAGAAAAAATCGCTTGAAATTCAATAACACCAACTCTACACTGAACGAATATTCTGTTACAGTGTCGTAACAAAACTGTTACTCCATACATCAGGTTAAGTATCTAATAACCAGTCAAATACTTTTCATCGTTTGAGCAGACTTAAAAAAAAAGTCAAGTCGCAGTCAACATCTACAATAACATTCTTGATGGAATGTAGGAAGAGTGGTAAAACATTATCGGAAAATAAATCTGCAAATTAAATGCCTGTGTTGACTGTACGTAGTGTTTCATAGCTCATACACACATATATATATATAATATAGAATGAGTGATAAGGTTTGACTTCTGGTCATATCGAAGGTTAGTTTTGTTTGTTTTCTGCCCACTCCGAAACTTCACTTTAGTATTTGATCACATTTTCTAATATCCCCAAAACATCGCTGTCATTGACTGGCTAAAATACAGTGAATTTTGTTTTGCTTTTGATGTGATCACATTAGATAAATTAGCTTGCTAAAAAAAAAAGAGAGTGAAAAACTCTAATAAATGCTTCCCATGAGGCACAGAAATTGTTTTTTAGTTGTTTTTTCTGTGAACAATATTTTAAAGAAACTTATATAACTAGACTATGTACATTTCTCGTCTTTCTGATTATATTATTTATTTTATTTACAGTTTAGATTACATCCTAAATTTCAAGGGTTTTATAAATTTTTTGACATGAAATGTTGTCAGGGACTTCTTTTGGTATCAAAGACTCTTTCATTTTTTTCAAGCCAAGCCTTACAGCTCATTTCATGATATGTCAAAAACCTTATGAATACCTTATATGACATGGAAAAGGTTTTAAGAGAAGTTATCCTCAAGAGGATTCTATAGCTTTGTTTTTCAGGATGGGTAGTGTATGACTTTTTTAGGAAGTGTAGCGTATGTCATTCTTACCAGCGATCGATTTTCGGATTTTATTTTTCTGAAGCAATAAGCTATCTATGGTTTTTTCTGCGATGCGCTTACTCCAGAGAACGAATCACCGATTTTGGGAAACATGATAAGTATTCAGTGACTCTTACCATGAAACACCCATATATTTACTTCTCAATGTATATTTATTCAAAAGCCACCAGCTGTTCTTGGTTTAAGAGTGACTGATAGCTGAACCTTATATACATCATCCTATATTCTACAAGTGATTCATTTTGTTAGCTAGTTTTGGTCGTTCTGACGCGTTGTTGATTTTTTAATTTATTCATATCAGCATATAAGTAGAATGTATCAGCATATTAGCTGTTATATCTTAGATAATACTTAAGGAGTACTTTTCATTAGAGTTAAAAAAATGTTCAATAATCTCGGGAAATTATTTCATCCTATTATTATGAGATTCATATATCTTCAACATATGGAATTATATATACGTAGTATATATGTGTATACATATAACCAAAACAACAATAATGGTTATCTGTGGATAACCTGTCACACCAAACATGCTCGCCCTTTCAGTCGTGGGGGCGTTATTATGTGAAGGTCAATCCCACTATTCTTTGGTAAAAAAAGTAGTCCAAGAGTTAGCGGTGGGTGGTGAAGATTAGCCGCCTTCCCTCTAGTCTTACACTGCAAAATTAAGGACCGTTATCGCACATAGCCCTCGTGTAGCTTTGCGCGAAATTCAAAAACAAACAAACAACCGGAAAACACATTATACGAACGTGTATTGGATAACTTTAGTTATTTAAAAATCATAATCTGAAAAAAATATTCTAAGCTATAGGTCAAAATTTAGTTAATTCATCAACAGTTACTAAATAGTAATCAGAACAAAACAGAGACTAAACCGAGTGGGCACAAAACTGTATCGTTTCTCCACTTTTCAAAATAAAATTTAATAAGTTAAACTTATGAATTGAATGTAGTTAACCTCGTTTAATTAACACAATATTTTACATTTCCCAATGTTTTTGAACTTAATATTTATTCATATATATCATTCTCTCAAAATGGGTTCCATATAAGGACCGCATTTGCTATTAGTTTGTTCTGCGTTTTTCTTTGCTTTCGAGGACACAACATAGCCAGCGAAATATTAATTCGAAAACCAATACTTTATTATTGCAAAAAATGTTAACTAATAGTAGGAATTGAATAATCCAGATGTTCTCATTCGTATACACATTCCACAAAAAGCCCGTTAACTTCAGATTCTTAATCATGCTTCCTTATGTATGAATGAAGTTTTGAAGAACATTACTTGGACTGCCTGAAGTAATCCAAATGGTTGTAAAACTAGACAGTTAATACACACCGCATTTATATACGACTTTCGTAATCTGTATGCAACAATTTCCTCTTGTTAGTTGCATTGCATTCCAACATTAATTATACATATATAGAACACAGTAACACTAATCTTCTTTAAAATTGTAAATATTTTAATTTCCTACAAACAGAGTCGGAGCGGGAGGGGCAGTTGCTCAGGGTGCAGCCGGTAGAAGGCGCCGTCTGAGCGCTAAGTTTGTTAATCAATGATTTATGTAGAGCTATACAGACTGAAAACTTGTCCAAGGCGCAAACATTACTGGCTACTGTTCTACCTATAATCAATATGTATTTTAGCGCGCAATGAGTCAAAATTTAGTCTTGAATAGGTAATTTTCTAGATTACAAAGCCATGGTGTAAACGTCTGAATAATTCTAGCAGTACTCCTGACATATATATCACTGGACTTCAGATATGGTGGTACATAATAAGTTTATTCGTCATAGTTTTTCTCAGCACATTATATTCCTTTCAAACGAAATTATAATATGATATCTAAATTCTCTTCCAATCGAATAGCGGGATTTGACCGTTGCTCTTATAATGCACTCCCGACACTAAAATGTGAAGCGCGATTTTCTTTGCGACAACAGGATGTGAGCCATGGACCTTCAAATTCACCGCCCGTCACGCTAACCACTGAGTCAAATAACGATAAACAAAGCATTTTACTGTGAAGAAGTTTTTGATGTTATAAGCTACGTAACTATACAAAAAACAGATATATTTTCAAGAAGCACGTTGAAAAAACAACTCTCTTTACGTGTTGTGAATGGCCAAACCGTAAATATAGGTGTGAATGTTACCTCAATAGCAGTAAGATAAACAATAAACGAAGTAGTCTTATTGGAGAAGTAGCTGCTCAAAATCATTACACCATTGCTTAGCAGAGATCACCAACTCAAATAGACACCAAATTTTAAACAGTTGGATGTGCAAAGTTGGAAGAAGTTGCTATTTATAGAAATTAGCAATAGTAATCTGGTTGATGTCTGAGAGAAGAACGGTATCACAATGTGTGTATAGCGTCTACAGTAAAACATGTTGTGAGATCAACCAATTGTGTTGGAAAACCACATAAACTTGATTGCGCACTGAGTGGTGACAGGTACAAATAGATTCTCATCCCTCAGGAACAAGACCTGTTGGGCAGGGAGTCAACTTCCAATGATGTCAAAATAAAGGTTTATATAGAAACTTCAATGGTTAAACGGCAACCAAACAACTTGACTAATTCTGGAGAGTAATACGGGACATTTCACAATCATATATTGATAGAATTATGGCAGCATAAAAATATATGTACTATGTTGTTTGAAACAGATATAAAATAATAGTCACTGTACAGCTTACTTGTGTTTTTGTATTATCTGTAATTACATAAATTATCAATGATACTTTAACCATTTAATTACAATCACCCATCGTTTCTAAAGTCGTTAGAGTAACACGTTTTTCCAACTGTATTACAGCTTATATTTGTCCAATAGTGCATTTTCAACGAATTATAAGATGGAAAGAATATTGTTATTATCCTATTTTGAATAATACA
>NW_013666435.1:323667-326523 GCF_000517525.1 Limulus polyphemus
AATATTGTTATTATCCTATTTTGAATAATACAGAATACACACTGCTATCATGTCGTTTCGAAAATCTTAGAATAAATACTATATTCTTCGTATCATGAGGGTTTAACACAATTAACCGAGTGTTACTTAAAAGACTTTAAATCATTTTGTTTATTTTTATATTTCTGGAAACAATAAGAAAAGATGTTACGACATTTATAGCTTGTTGGTTTGAAAATAGCATATTCTAAAATCGTTTATATATCCGTTTTTGAAAAATCATGAAAGAATATCATATTTATATTCTGTCATTTATAGAATGGGAGATGTTGAATATCGTTAGCTTTTTTCTTTGTTTTTTCCATTTGGATTCAAAAGCATGAACACATTACAACATGATTAATGCCAATGGTAAGAGATAATCAGGATTGTTTGGCATTTTACTGAATCTTGGAGAAGTGTAGGAGAAATAAAATATATTTAATCCACCTTTTTGAAATGATATAGAATAAGAACAGTTCTATTTAGTTTCTGGAATAATAGAAACAATTTGTTACACTATTAGTGAACTCGACGCTTATTAAAACATTCATCCAACTGCTTTTAGAGTGTTCCAGAAAAATGCGCATGTTCATATCCTAAAATTATGATGAACACTTAATACAATAAAAAAAATATAGTTGAGGATTTGAATGACGTGGAATAATTAGTCTGACTTTAAGAACTGGTGATTTTTTTATCTCAAAATTATAACCACCACCTTAACTTACAGAAAAAGAACAATGTTAAATCTGGTGGTTATAATTTTGAGATAAAAAATCACCAGTTCTTAAAGTCATCTCAAATTACAGAAAAAGAACAATATTAAGTCTGACTTTAAGAACTGGTGATTTTTTTTATCTCAAAATTATAACCACCATCTCAAATTACAGAAAAAGAACAATCTTAAGAACGAAGTTAATCTGCGAAGCTATCTATTAAAAAGAATATGTAATTACTAACAGTACTGTCGAAAGTTTAGAACTGAGAATCCAATAGCCTGCCAGAAATGTCAGTTTTGAAAAACTAATCTCAATATTTTTTTAATATTTTTATACCGCTATTACTAAAATATAAGATATAATGTCAATATACTTTCTATTTAAAAAGATCAAAGTTGATAACTTTGGAATTGCCCATGTGCCAATTATATGATAACTTATCGTTGAATATTTTTAAAAACTGCGGATGTCTGTTTTCACTTCAATGATCATACAGATTGTTTTGCTTTTTTAATTTCTTGTGTCGCATTCCTATTACTTTTCCATCCTCTAGGAGGAAATAACAAAACAAGGATCACTTAACTGATTATCAGATTTTGAATCAATTGTTAATTATATTATCTTCTTACGGTTTCGGTAATATTTCTATATGAAACGCGAAAAAATAATCTTTCTCTGTGGTTCTGTTGGGGAGTTTTGGTCGAAGATTTAGAAATAGGTTATTTCTATACTAACTGTGTTTAATAGAATTTGTTTGCTTAAGGGCAAAGCCACAAAGAGATATCTGCTGTATTTACCGCGGGAAATCGGACCCTGGATGTTGGCGTTGTAAGTTCTTAGACTTATCGTCGTCCCATGGAAGAACGTCTTCAGTTACTCTGCTTGGTTTTAAAAATGTGTACTTTGATAGTAGCGTAGTCGACTTAAAAAAAACACGTGTTTTGCAAGTTTTTATCTTTGACGGAAAGTTTTAACCTTTGTTTGAGCCAAATATTTAGTATTTTCAGCCTCAACGGTACCTTATGCGTCACAAGAGTTAAACAACCTGGTCAGAAACCCAGTATTCAGACAGAGCTTCCCTGATTTTAACTGTTCACCAGAGAGGGTGCAGCCTGTCAGTAGCACGTGCCACCACCTGGGCTTTGTTTGGCTCTACGAGTCGAATAATGGGTTTGATAGTTTAAAAACCACTAGATCACACAACGTTTTGTTTAAAGCAATTTTACATATGTTTACATTTTCTAAACTAAAAAGTAGTGCTTGCTTTACATTGTCCACATTGTGATTATATGTAACTTTCTATCATACACACAACAAAAGAAACTGGCATGGCCTGTCAACCCGTGCATCCGTGATTTGGATCCCTTTACCAAACATTCGCAATCCGCCCTTTGTCGGCATGGGTGCATTATGACAATAACGGTAAAATCCCACTAATCGACTGGAGGGACTCAAGAGTTAGCAGTGGGTGCTGTTGACTAGCTGTATTTATTCTAGCCTATCAGTTCAAAATTAAGGATGGCTACTGCAGTCTTTGCATAGCGTTGCATGAATATCCAAAATAAACACACACGAAAAACTGAATTAAACTGAGTTCTTATTAATTCCCCAAATCACGGTGCTTGTCTTACTTTTCTGAACTTAACGCTGGAATATTTATTAGCAAGTGCCTCTTTAATCACCACTAAAAACATTAGAAATGTGTATTTTGTGTAAATTAATTATCAGTACTTATCTATTAAGATATTATGCATGTCCATTACAAAGAGAACAAATAGAGAAAATATAAATACCTAAAAATTTACTTGCTTAGAAATTCACAATAGAATTATTTAATTTCACTAGACTTTAAAAACTTAATAAAGAGTAGTTTTATGCCGATCTTTCCCTGAGACCTACAGGTAGTAACTTTATCTCTCCATAATAAGACAAATGATTTATGAGATGTAGCAACATCATTTAGTGTTTTGTGGACCATGCATGTTGACAGTTCATTTTTATCCAGACAGGGAGATTTAGGTTTCTTCAATAACAGTTTTTGTTGGATCGTCAGTGTTATAAGCCACTGTCACATTATTCACAAGTTTTTCTTTGGTTATTTAATAATTTTTGTGTT
>NW_013666435.1:327088-334244 GCF_000517525.1 Limulus polyphemus
AAGATTCTCGAGTGTAAGAATCAACAATATACGTGTGTACATAACGCTAGTGTAACGTTCAGTATTGTTGAGTAAGCTGAAATTTCGAGAAACTCTCCACACGCCTTTAAATATAACCAACGCGCCGCGCCTAAAAACAGCATCTATTGTTGGTTTGCTATAGTTGTGTGCTATAAACTTCGAAAGCTATAACTGTGATTGTTATAGCGCTTATCAACCGGAACACTTGAGATATTTGACTAGGAACATTTATAAATTTCGAGCATTACAAACTATTTAACTTCAGTGAATTAACATCGGACATTAATACGTTTACGAAAACATTACCTAACTTCATCGGTAGAAGAAAATCGGCGTGTGATCAGGGAAGACCACAGAACTAGCTAGCTCCCTTTTAAGTAAATTGTACCTACGTCAGCTCGAAATTAACTCGTTCATCGTGAACTTTCGATAAGATATCAAGGAAGTTCCAGACTACAAAGAAGAATTTATATTGCTTGTAAGTTTGTAAAACTTTTGTATATAAATCATTGTTTGTAATAACTATTTGTAATGACTGTTATTGTAAATTATATTATTGGTTGTATATTAAAATCTATTTGTATTAGAAAAGCAAACTGTGTATATCAATCTTGTTGGCAAATATCATAAATTGAATATGTATCGGCATTTACTCAACTACTAAATTTAAATTACATTTTAACCCAGTTTTAGGCTATATGAAATTGTAATACGTAACAGGTATGTGTGATCTTCATTTGCAACCAAATTTTACATACTTTAACAATAAGGAGACTGAAGCCTTGAAGCTGATCATTTACTTGATGGAATGTCAATTTTTATTACAGACCATTCTTGTCATACCATGTGTTTTATGTTGCACAAATTGGGATAGTCTATGCCCATCAGATTCCTAAATTTGAGAATCTTTCATCATTTCACGCTGTTTCGTAATTTAAGCTCCACGATGCAACAGTTTTTCTGTTATTAATCAACAGTATAAAACTATGAAAGCTATTAGACAGAATTACTGAATGAATATTATCTTATTAGATATATATTAGGCTCATTTATTCTACACATAACGATAGAAGATACGACTACGTTCTCATATTCACTGGTTATTTTATAAATTGTGATAACGTAATTACGTATCCAATATCATTAAGCATTGCGAAAGGACAGTTTACCATTTTTTATGTTACTTAACAAAGTTCTAGCCAAATGTTGTAGTTATAACTGACGATCTGCTTCTTTGAACTGGCATTTTCTAACTCCAGGCCCAAGAAGCGAACTATTTTGTTTTAGTTACATTGGTAGTTGAAGGAAAACAAAGGCGGTAATAAACCTTAAATGGTCTCGCAAGGTGTGATTTACATTTAGTCTTGTGCATTTTTAGTTTAGACTTGGTTCAATGGGGAATAACAATTGTATAAGAGCATGGTGATTTGTCTTTCATTTCATGGAATTATCCTGAAGGAGCAGATTATCTAGACCAATAAGATATATCCCCCAACCCTAACTAAGTTCTTTATAAGACTTCGGTAATCCTCTCTGACTTCAGTCGTGAGGCAACTGAAGTCGTGCAATTAGTTTAAAAGCTTTTTGTTATATGTTTTCTATGTTTGAGAATGATTAAAAATTCTTGTAGTTCCACACATAATGCATCATTTTGAGCCAAATGAACTGTATACATAATAAGACTCTGAATAAATTTTTACTCAGTAACTATAAATATTACTTACAAAATAAACTCACTCTTGTTTCGAATGATAAAGTATCTTCAAATCAAACGTAGTAAAATAAGCCAAAATACTTAGAAAATAACAGTTTTTATGGACTTTTTTGGCTCTTTTGTGTCTTTTTTTCCCACTTTCCTGATTATGTGATGCTGCCTTCTATTCTTAATGTTCCTCCTGTATTTACAGTTAGCTCGCATCGGTGACGTACTTTTGTTCTTTTGTATATTGATTTTACAACTGTAGTACATAAATACAAAATTCCTTGACAGATTGTGTATAGGAAAATATCTGTATCTAATTTAGTCACCCTTACCTGTATCTTGCCTTTTTATTTTTCGTCAGAGCTCCCGTTCTAGGTTTTGTTTGTTCTAAATCTTACAAGAAACAGATATTGAAGCAACAAGTTAATTTTTTCTATATATAACAAATCATTTCCAATTGTTACTGTGCTATGATCTGTGGGTCATAGTCATTCCTAAAATAGTTTGAAAGTAAAATCCACCTGTGTCAGTACTATTCTGTATATAAAGCAGCGCATGTTCTAAAGGTCACAAATCGAAAAGTCCAAACTTCGAGTCATAATCAGACTTCGTACTTTTAATCGCACTATTCAATTAACTCTGTAGGTGTGTATTTTTTTTCAGTCATATGACGCTCAAAATCATCTTCAGATAATTCAGGTTCAGAGCCAGAATCATCGTCAGCTTGCACAAGTTCAATTGTCTCTGCAAGTGTGAAAACACTGGAGCGATTTGATGCCATTTTGGTCGGTTTTCTAATAAAAATAAAACAATTTTCAACTGCAAATATTACTGATGTTTTGAATAATAATATACTCCATGTAGGTGACGAGGAAATACTTTTCAGAAAATAAAATTTGGAGACGGATTGAATGGGAAGTGAAAGAAACCTTATTACAAATGTATAACGTTTCGGCAAGCTTATATCATGGTGATGATGATGAAATAAGCTTGCGGAAATGTTATACAATTGTATAAAATTTCTTTCACTACCCATTCAATCCATCTCCAAACACTATATACTGTAATTGGTGCTAATCGTCGGCTAATATTGTGCAGGTTAGGCTCTGTCTATTGATTTTTTGCGCTCCATTTGCATTTCTAGAAAGAAATTCAAACCGTATTATGTGGTCGGTGTACGGGGAAGAAGAGGTCTACATAGCACCTGACTCTTCCAGATTCCGATCAAGATCAAGATGACGGTGACGGATGCGACGAAAGGGTTAGAGGTGCGAGTAATATTGAATGGTTGTCATCCTTTTTTTCAGCAGTTTTTCATTATAGATGGCTATATATTTGAAGCTTAATAGTCTTTAGTCTGGCAGTTTATTCAACGTTTCGAGAAAAAAACATCAAATACCCGTACGTCGAATATATCTTCCTACTCGATTTCTTTGGGAGAAAAAGAGATGAAATTTCTAAATCTGATGTTATGTTTGTAGCAAAATGTTAAAGACTCCACTCCGAAATGTTATGTCCTTTGTTTGCTTAACACCCTCACTACACCAGTTTCCTTCTTTAAAGATTGCTGTGGCATATTCCTTCAGTCAAAAAGTCTACATGTGACCCAGAATGTCAACGAGTAAACACTGTAACTCTCGTTGTTGACGAGGAACAACTCCAATGCTACGAAATTACTAACACCATTGAACTAAACATCTAATTTTTAGCTCATGCTCTATCTTATTGTATAGTACTGTATATATATATATATATATATATATACATAAATTAAAAGGACAGTAACTAGAGGGAACTAATAATTTAATAACAGTTCCTTGATTGTAACGTAATTTTATTTTTCAAACTTACTTTAATATTATTTCACTGTAAAATAGGATTTGAGACCGTTCAACTTTGAATGAAAACTTAATATACTTTGCTGATTATTTATGAAAAGAGATATTCTTAAATTACTTAAAGACAAAAGATCAGTTGAGCACTTCTATATTTATTTCATTTTTCGAGTTAAGTTAGCTATATTTATGAGTGAGAACGTTCAACAAAGGTTACTTCTTAAATTAAAATAACAAAAATTACGAAGTTACTTGAATATCAGAGGAAAAATAACTAGTTATAAACAATTATCTTTCGAAATTAAATAATAGAAATTACGAACTTACTTTGATAAATAGATGAACGATTAATTAGTCGTTCATGTCAGAAAAACAATTATTTTCAAACAAATATTACATAAACTGCGAAGTAACATAAATAACAGACGAACAAGTAATTGGTCATTCACATTAGAAATTACTTCTCAAAATGAAATAACAGAAATTATGAAATTAGTTGAAAAACGGAAGAAAGAATAATTGCTCACAAACTACAGTGTAAAATCCATTTTCTGATAAACAACCAGAAATAATTTTTCTGCTCCACACTCGTGATTGACTTAATGTTAGTTGAAAGATACCTTAAAATAGATTTGAACATGTGGAGTGAACATGTTATATCAAAACATGGAAACACCTGTGCACAAACTGGATCTGTCACCTAGATGCATCAACCAGGGTGAGAAATGATTATCATAATTCCGAAATTCCACACACACATATCTATATAACAACTGATTCAAAATTCGTGAAACATGAAAACATGTGTTTATACCATGAAATCCATAAAAATGCGTCGATGTTTCAGTGTTATTCCAATAAACCTATCAAATAAAAACGTCCTTATATCTATAAATCAAAAATAGTTTTAGTATAACTTTAAAATATCAAACTATCCATCAAACAAAAGCGACGTCATACAGTGTGATCTTAAAATGTCAAAAAATCCATCAAACAAAAGCGTCGTTTAATCAGCATGATCCCAAGACGTCAGGAAATCCACCAAACTAAAGCGTCGTTTTGTCAGCGTTTTTAACTTGGCGAAAATATGTTTACAAGATAAAGTTTAAATCCTTATCGATACTATTCTGAAATAACAAGCAAAAGTACTTTATGTTCTGCCAAGTTGCTCGTAAAGTTAATAGAGTGGAACAGTCTGTAGAACTTTTACATTCGAACGTTAACTAAAATTTATATTCTCTCGTCAGGTAGAGGAGAATCATAAATAAAATGTTATCTTTCAAATGGTTATATCTTAAAACTACTTGTCCTAGAGACGAAATTCGTTATCGGAACATAACAATCACAAGTTGTATTCAGAAAAGTTTGGAAATCTTATAGGGTTTTTTTAAACAATATTCTACTGCGTACCTAATCGCTTTTAAAATAATATTCTACTGTTTATCTAATCACTTTTACAACAATATTATACCGTGTACCTAATCGCTTTTACAACAATATTATACAATGTACCTAATCGCTTTTACAACAATATTCTACTATGTACCTAATCGCTTTTACAACAATATCTACTGTGTACCTAATCGCTTTTACAACAATATCCTACTGTGTACCTGGTCGCTTTTCTCGAAACTAACATTGATGTTACTTCTGTCTTCTTCTACAATATGATATTATTGATTTGAATGAAATGCGAATCAGTGTGCAGGATATTGCGTGGATCATGGAACACTGCCCAGAACACTTTAGTTACACTTGCAGTATGCTCATTTAATGATAAGATTGATGCGCTGATATAGACTGACGGGAAGCACACTGAACACCTTCTGTGACAGTTTTTGAAACACTTGTACCACATTCAAAGTTTTAAAATAAAATGTATGATTTTCAATGTGCCACTGGTGAGATTCAGTTATCTTAGGACAAGTAGCCTTTAATATACAATGGTGTAAAATAGACGTTTTCTTTATTATCATCGTGTATTTCTTGTCTTTCTAATGTTAAACATATTCGCATATTTTATCTGATATATATATATTTTTTATATTTAATTCCGATAACTGTCCATGTAATTACAGAGGCTGTAAACAGTGTTAAACTTTGAAATTCGCATGGTGCAGCCGAACCTGTTCAAAGTTGTATTTCGTCCTATATACTTCTCAATCTCTATTGATTTCCTCTCATTGGTTTTCAAGAGACAGTTTCATTGTACGAGCAGCTGCTGGTTTAGTTGCGTTCCCTAAGAGTTACAGACTTGCGCGCACGTAGCCACTGCGCAAGCGTATAAGAATTCTTGACTAGTATTAACCAGCCCGTCAAAGAAACATTGAATCAGTTCTTCGGAAAGAAAACACGGACCAGCAGGGCTACATATTGTGTACAGCGTTGGCGTCCAAACTGAAAACAAACTGTAGGTTAAATAAACATTGCAGGCCTCGACTTCTCCATAATCTGAATATTTCTCCATGAATTCTCCTGTTCCGTATACAGTGCTTGCTACTCTAAACAGTAGCGTAGCCATAAACCTTGAGAAAAATAATGTTAATGTGTCCATTCTACAACAAGCTGCAGTCGAAATTTACGATGTCCCAGTGGGAATTATCAGTTTGTTATCTGTTTGCTATGGTGCTGTGTCTCTGTTGGCGGTTGTGGGCAACTTTTGTGTGTTGTGGATAGTAGCTACTAGCCTCCGCATGCAGACAGTTACTAACTTTTTCATTGCGAATTTGGCTTGTGCGGACATCATTATAGGACTTTTCTCCATTCCTTTTCAGTTTCAAGCGGCGTTATTACAACGTTGGGTCCTACCCGCTTTCATGTGCGCTTTCTGTCCCTTTGTCCAGACTCTGTCTGTGAATGTCAGTATTTTCACTTTGACGGCTATTGCCCTGGATAGGTACCGTGCCGTAATGTTTCCTCTCAAAGCTCGGACTACGAAACTGAGGGCTAAGTTTGTTATCCTGGGTATATGGGCATTTGCCGCGGCAGCAAGTGTACCCTACGCGTTGGCTTTAAGAGTAACCTACGTATATGATTCCGCAACAGGAAACTATACCAAACCCTTTTGTAACAACGTGGGCATTCCTAAGGTTATCTGGAAAACTTACAACCCCATGCTGGTGTGCTTGCAGTATTTCTTTCCACTGTTTGTCATCAGTTACGCATACGGTCGTATGAGCCTGAAACTGAAAGATGCTCAAGCTCCCGGGAATGCGGAAGGAGCTCGTGATGCGGGAATCCTTCGTAATAAAAGAAAGGTATCACTTTATATTATCCTTCATCAGCATTCTAATAGTGGATTATTCAAATTATTGCTTTAATTTATCTTCTTTTTTTATATGTTTGCTTGAAGCACGACTTTGTCAAAATCATCACTTGTGGCGGTATATTTACTTTAAAATAGAAGTCAAAATTTACAGAAGAACACATTTTCTCATTTCGTCTGACCACTTTTGTTAGATTGATCAATCAGTGGGTACATTTAAGCACATTTTAACAGTTTGATACGTAGCTTAGTTCCACTTATTATCAAGTACAGGTAAACACGTTATACTATTAAAATCATAAATAATATTCAACGTTAAACTGGTACACAATT
>NW_013666435.1:335165-371096 GCF_000517525.1 Limulus polyphemus
AATTGTGTACCAGTTTAACTTTGAATATTATTTATGATTTTAACTTTATACACAAGTGCCAAAATACTATAATTACGTATTACTATAATTTGCATAGTGATTTATTGTAACTTGTAAGTGACTACGTTTTACTGAAGAGCTTGTTTATCGGGAAAGATTGGTTCATTTAGAAAGTAAACGATTATTATTATTTCGTCTGGACACTTGATACTAGTCGGATGTCTTGGAGACTAGTGCTTGGGCTTTTTCTTTTTCTTAGATATGTTAGTGATATAGATAGGGGTTAATTAATAATTTGGTAGTAAAGTTTGTTGATAACATTAAACTGTTGGGTATTTATAGCTGTGTTAAGAATGTTGATGTATTACAGAATGATTTGGATCAGTTGGTAAGATGAACAAATACTTGGCAAATGGCCTTTAATTATAATAACCGCACGGTAGTCTATTTGAACTATCATACTTTGGATCATAGGTTTAACATACATAGGAACTAGCTCTGTGACATGACTGAATAATAGGATCTTAGCATTGTGGTGGATAAGTCATACAAGCCACCGAGACAGTGCTCTATTGCTAGTAATGAATGTAATAGAATTTTAGGGTGTACGTAGAGACATGTTGATTGTAAATTAAAAGGGGTAGTTTCCCCGAAGGGGGCCGAAAGTCACCTGGAAAGATCACTATAAAATAGTGTGTTGTCTGTCAGTCAGTAAGTAGACACTAAAATGACGTTACATAAGGGACACTTATCGTTGCAATTTGTACTATCATGACGTCAGTAAAACTTGCGTATGTCATGAATTACGAGAAGAATTATGCACTCTGTAGACTACAACATAGCATAACATATGAACTTCAAAAGCACGAAATAAACATATTTTCTACTCTTCATTTTGGTTCTATTTACTCATGAAACAGAACACTGCGGAAATACATCTAGTTGTGTATATATATATGTTTCACTAATTTGAGATACTGTGTACAGTGTTGGTCTTCTTATCTAAAAACGAATATTGACTTATTGGAAAGGATTTAAAGGAGAACTATTTGAATGATTCTGGGGACTAATGGTACATTATAAGAATATGTTAAGATCTCTTAACTTAATTTTTCTTGTTGAAGTTTATAAGATTATTTGGGGCTCGATAAGATAAAGGCCTGTGAGTTCTTTGTAATATACTCTTAAGACAATAAAATTAGAGATTTCATGTTTAAGATTTTAAAATGACGAACTAGTTTCCGGTAAAGACAGTTTCATTTTTTAACAGGCTGAATTAGTTATGAATCATTTTTAGCACGTAACAGAAATTCAAGAGGAAATAGGTGATTTCGTAAAGAATAAATGGTTGGATTAAATGTTTACTTTCCTCAAGGGTGAGTTTGCAACGACAGTCTTGAATGTACAAAGAGCCTCTTGTTATCTGTGCATTGTGGTGGTGATTCAATGTAAATTATCACATTTTACTGAATAAATTAATTGTTGATCCGCTTCAAGTGACTGCATTTAACCGAATGTTTTGTTAGATGACTAGTTGTAGGTGACTATGTTTAACCGAATGGTTTGTTTAGTGACTAACTGTAAGTGACCATGTTTAAACGAAGGGTTTGTTTGGTGTTTTGCACTAAGTGACTACATTTTACTGAATTGTTTCGTTTGGTGCTTTGCTTTAAGTGATTATGTTTAACGGAAGAGTTTTTTTGATGACTGTATGAAAATGGTTACCTTTTACTGAAAGGTTTAGTTATTATTTTTGTTTTAGCGCAAACCTACACATTGAATTCTCTACGCACTGTCCGTTACTGGAATTGAACCCCGAAACATAACGTTTGTAAACCAGAAAGTTTATTATTAAGCCTGCCCCCTAGTGGATCAGCATTAAGTTTATGGATTTATAATGCTAAGATCTGGGATTCGATTAACCGCGGTTGACAGATGAGATAGCCCAACAAATAAACAAACTACTGAGCCATTCCCTTAATCTTCGCTTATAAATTAAGTAGCAGAGCACTCAAATATGCTGCTTTGTGAGCAAAAATAACCTGGACTTTAAACAATTAAATCACTCATACTAAATGCATCAATTAATAAAATCAGTTTGTTAAGTCGTTGTCAAATTTTAGTCCATGTTTCTTGAAATCTCATGCGTAAACTAACAAGCATATTCAAATCTATCAAATTTTTATGGAAAAATCAATTTACTGCTGAATGATAAAAATAATGAAACGCAATACAATTAAATAAAAGGTTTTCCTCGCAATACAATTAAATAAGAGGTTTTCCTGAACATGGAGCAGAAGAACGTTTCAACTTTTTTTTTCTCTTGGCTTATTTAAGTTTATACCTTCAGCTCTCGACAACCGAGACAACCCATGTAACGAGAACTACACCATATACTGTTATAACAAGAAGGTGTGTGTGTGTGTGCGTGTTTTTGAATACATTATTCTCAATTTGTCCATCGCAGGATAAAATCACAGGTGTGTAATAAACAGAACTTCAAATGTATCTTTTGTCGGCCGTAACTTTTATAGTATTACACTGCATATGTAAATAGCTTTCATAATTTTTTTTGTCTCTCATAATCCAGCCTAAATGATGAGTTCTGGTATTGAACAAAAAGGCAGTGATTGTTGGAGATAAAAGATAGATCTGAAATTATGTTTATTAGACACCTATGATTTCGATTGACAAATAAAGACAAATGTGTAAAAAAAAACATCAGCAGTTAACTCATTTTTATAACAATTTTAGTCCTAATGGTTTTTCCAATATTTCGCACATTTTCGACGTTTAAACCATACCTTATACTACAACATTTTCAACATTTTGTGTGTTTTGCTGAAAACTAAACATTTGAAGTTAAGCTAAAAATTGCCGAAATATCTTCTTTTTACAGGGAATACAAAAATGTCGACAATAATACAAGATTCTACAATTAAAACATTTAATCAAGAACATCTGAACACCAGTATCTTTCTGGTTCTTGTAACACGATATGCCAGCTGTTGTTTGAGTTATTGTTTGTAATGATCTGCTGTGAAACTTTCATTGAGTTGCTTTTATTACATTTTATGGCTGTATGGTGGTCTCTTGCGGCAGTGCTTCATTCTTGTCGTCTAAATATATCTCTTCCAAACATCTTTTCTTTTTACATATATGTGAATAAAAGTAAGAAACAAGATATAGCTACTGCAATAACTCCTCTAACACAAAATATAATTTTGAAACGATACCTTTTCCCGTCATATAAATTTTAAATGCATGTTTAAATGAAATCTTTAAGATTGCTCTAAAAATCCAGATATAATTTTTATATCATTTTTACTAACAAGTGGTAAACGTACTATTATCAATCAGAATAACATCTTATCAAACTAACACTGTTAAATGTAGTATTTTATACCAGAACGGCACCTTTTCATGACCTTAAAACATGGTAAACGCAGTAGTTTCAACCATAATGGTAACTTATGAATTTGGTTTGGTTTTGAATTTCACGAAAAGTTACACGAGGGTTATCTACACTAGCCGTCCATTTAAAAGTGATAGAATTCAGGGAAGGCAGCTAGTCAACACTGCCCACCGCCAACTCTTGGGCTACTCTTTTACCAACAAATAGTGGGATTGACCGTCACATTATAATGTCCCACGGCTGGAAGGACGAACATGTTTGGTGTGACGGGGATTCGAATCTGCTACCAGCAGATTGCGAGTCAAGTGCCCTAACCACCAGGCCATGCCAGGCGAACTTATGAGTTAAACATTTAGGTAAGAAACCCCAAGATTCAGGCATAGCCTTCCATAGTTTTGAAATGCTGACCAGAAAAAGGGCAACCACTCACCAGTACCCGCCGACTACATTTAAACCGAATAATTGGACTGACAGTCACAGTTATAGCCCCTTCACAGCTAAAAGTACCGAACGTGTTCAGTAGCATAAACTAACAGAGTTCTTTGAAAAGTGTTTTTTTTATATAACAAAAGTATAAATTGTACTGAAACATGAACAATTGGAATTCAGAATTATTTCATATATGTTTCTATCTCTCATTACATGAAGTTTAAAAATAATTCAATTTTTCGTGTGATCTAATTTCAGTAATAATTTTTGGTTGAAAATTACGTGTTTTTGACGAATTCATGGAATTATTATACATACATTTGTTGCATAGTTAGTTAACCGTTTTACACCACTGACTCACCATTTTTAATTATTGACGTCTGATATACACTTACAATGCATTCGTGTGGAGAATCTTGTTGGCTAAAATAAAAAAAAAAACACAATACTGGTTGGATATGTTTGAACATAATAAGATAAATAGGAATGACCTCTTTTTACACCAGAACATTTTATGTTTTGTATCAAAGCTTCATTTAAGCATCTTCATCAATATGCCGTAACAATCATAACTTTGGCACAACTGATGATATTTGAAACGATACTTTGGAGTTGGACTAGTGCTTTAGTTTGATAAATAAATCTTCCTTTGTTCGTACAAACATTTTTTTGTATTGATAGTTCACTTTGAAACTAATTAAGAAACGGAGTTAATATTCCAATGTTCATGTAAAACTTTTTGTACTGACACTTCAGTTTTAAACTAATTTAGGATCGGATTAGTAAGTAATCATTCGTTGTACAAGTAAAAGTTTTGTATTTGTACTTATTTTCAAAGGAATTTCGACATACTTTAGTTGTTGACAGTAAGTACTCATTAAAACATTCAGTGAGAAAGTGGAAGAGAAAATAACTTCATTCTTAATACAAGAGAATACTATATAGTTTTGTTGTTTTTTTATTCTTTAGACAAAGTTAAACAATGAGTTATCTGAGCGCTGTTCACTGCGGGGAATCGAAACACAGTTTTTAGCGTTGTAAATCGCCGAACTGCCACTGACATACCTAGAGATATGTGAGTAATGAGTAAACCCTGAACACATAATTTATCAAACCAGAAGTACGATAAACATTTAACTGAAGGAAGATATAAAAATGTTTGTGGTAGAAAGATTATCATGAAAAGTGGTTGTGAGATACCTATATAGAAATAACGTGTTCTTTCAGTTCATGGATGTAACTGTTATTATTGTATTGTATTTTAAATGAAAATATTGAAAGTTTATTAAACTTAGAAGTTGGAGAGACAAAAACCAATTAAGTTTAACTGTTTATTTTATCTAAATGATCCAGTTATCAGTTATCAATGAAAGACTCTAATGGTACATTACTAATGACAATTAAAGAAAAATTGAACTTAACATGTGTATTTTTACTTAACTGTTTTTAATTCGGCAACAAAACATCCGTTTTCAAATAGATTACAACGTGAAATTCACACTCGTAAATACAGAAACATCAAACTTATTACCATATCATTACATTCTCTGTTTTGATACCGGAGCGGAGTATAGAATAGAAGGTATTGAAAAAGACGAAAAATTTTATTAAGCAAGACTTTCTTAGTCCTAGTACTTATTTGATTGAACATAATTTCGACACGGGAATTTCTATTGCATAGCATGATTGTCTCAATAGTCACTTTTTGAAACACCTTTTAGACACAAAAAATTATATTACGTAGGAAGATTTATTAGTTGCAATGTTCACTTTATTATAATAAAGAGGTTGGACACCTACACGCTCATAGCCTCGCGAAAAACTGAGGTCACGTACTTGTAAAAGCTAGTTTGCTAGTAGTTCATGCGCTCTTGATTGGTTTGGGGGGGGATGAATTTGTTGAAATTCTTGAGTTGCTGCAGTCATTTGATGGAAACAAACCTTCACTCATCAGGTGTCTTATATAAATGTTATACATTGGAACCACAAAAAAACGACGATATTTCTTCAGCTAATGACAGGTGTTCTTTGATATATCAGTAATTCAAGCTCGAAAATTTAAACTATGTATACATTGTTTTTATTTTAGTAATATTACGCTTTTATAGGTGGCAGTTCCAAATGAGAGAAGCGCTGGGACTTTATTATCGCTGCTATAATGGTTTTAACGTAGTCTCTCACAGTTGTAGATTTAGTATTCTATATTTATATCCCTCAAATTACCAATTTGTTTGAATACCTTTCCCTACTTATAGGGTACACATGGCCCGGCATGGCCAGGTGGTTAAGGCACTCGGCTCGCAATCTGAGGGTCGCGAGTTCGAATCCCTGTCACACCAAACATGCTCGCCCTTTCAGTCGTGAGGGCGTTATAATGTGACGGTCAATCCCACTATTCGTTGGTAAAAGAGTATCCCAAGAGTTGGCGGTGGGTGGTGATGAGTAGCTGCCTTCCCTCTAGTCTTACACTGCTAAATTAGGGACGGCTAGCGCAGATAGCCCTCGTGTAGCTTTGCGCGAAATTCAAAACAAACACACAAAGAAACAAGGGTCCACATATTGCATCATATGGAGTATTTCTGTTTTGATTTTTGCCTGTTACAGTACTCAGTGTAAAAACAAAACAAAAAAAAACTGGGTGAAATCACCCACTTTCTGAGTAAAATACGCAGGGCACAATAGCAGTGAATTATTGGAATTAATTACAATATTGATGTCATTTTTATTACATCTTTGGTAGCTCATATACTATTATGAATCCTGTAACAAACATAGTTACGGACCCAAAAGCAATTTGGTGCATGCTTGTTCAGAAAAACTATTTCATATGGAGCCCATCAGTAACTCTGGGGTTAATATGATAATCGTTAATCAGGACTGGTTCTTCTGCCTTGTGGTAAAATAGTCTTGTCTTTATGAATTGTATAACTGCTGTGGGAACACAATACCTATGTACATGTTGGCGTGGTATTTTTAGGTTAAACTGATTTTATCAAAGAGTATTAAGTAGGTTCGTTATATAAGGGAAGGATCGATAGGTAATACTGAATTTAACTAAACTAATTGAGATTAAGCAAAGAAATAAAAGAATGAACATGATGTGTGACAAAATGTTCTTGGTTGTTGTTGTTAATCGCAAAGCTACAGAATGGGCTAGCTTTGCTGTACCCACCAGTGGTATTAAAACCTCATTTTTAGCGTCGTAAGCCTACAAACGTACCTCTGAGCCACTGGGGAATGAACAATCTTCATTTAGCGCCATGACAAAACCACAATGTGCGTAATTTCATTTCCAATACTTGATAGTAATTTTTCACTGGATTCTTAAACTGCTTAGATGACTTTCTTCCCTGCATGGCCAGGTGGTTAAAGCACTTGACTCGCAATCTGCGGGTCGCGGGTTCGAATCTCCATCCCATCAAATATGCTCGCCCTTTCAACCATGATCTGCGGTCAATCCCACTATTCGTTGGTAAAAAGAGTCGCCCAAGAGTTGGCGGTGGGTGGTGATGACTAGCTGTCTTCCCTCTAGTTTTTCACTGCTAAATTAGGGACAGCTATCGCAGATAGTCCTCGTGTAGCTTTGCGCGAAATTAAAACAAACAAACTCCCTAGATGTCTTTCATTCTACCAACTCATTTGAAGCCTGTTGTATGAATGCTTAAATGTTATGCTTCTTACTTAATGGGAAACGTTGGCTTTTTTGACTATGTGTTATGTACAAATTGCATAGACCAAGAATAAATATACATGGTATACTTGCATACCAGGTTTTTCATATAACTGACAGTTAAGTTTAACACTAATTAATTTTACACTCGTACCCTGGCTAAGGAGTTTGTTAACTTTCTTCTTCACTCCTGTAAACATTTACATGCAACATGAATGACACAGTACTAACCATTTCCCTTTTAATATATATACATAGACGTGTAAGGTTCTGTGTTGAAGTATTAGGCCGTCAAGAAATTAATGTCGCGTTTTGGAACACTTTCATTAGCCCCCCCCCCTAAAAAAATACGTACAACACGTATAACAGTTAAACGAACCGCCTAAACGTTACGTTAGTGTAGCCTATATAATGTATAAAGTTGAGTATACCCTAATCCCTTATAGTGATGGCACACTAAGTCACACATATTCGGCATGTAATGCTGTTTGAATACAAAAAGGGAAACAACGCCTCTGTAGCCACAAAAAAATATCAAAGGAGTTTATGGGAATCTTTTGAACGTTCGTAAGTGTCAACGATGGTTCAGCAAATTTCGTTCAGGTGACTTTAGCCTTAAAAATTGTGATGGCAGAAGCCGACATTGGAATTGATATTGATGCCCTGAAGACACTTGTTATACCAAGGCAACACACTCGTAAAATGTCCCTGAAATTGCTTGTCTCTCATGAAAAATACGTAAACATCTAAGGAATATGGGAAAACTCCATAAAGAAGATGTTTGGGTGCCTCACGAACTTTTCGATGATCATCGTTTCCAGCGTATGAACGTTGCTTCGTCTCTTCTGGCGCGTAATGCGCGTGAACCATTTCATTAAATACAGTATAATTTGTTCAACATTATATATGTTCATACACGGATATTATAAACTCACTCTTATTTTTAACAAACGAGGTCCATTCTACTATGTTTTGAACGCCAACTTTATTTATTTCTGTGATGAATTAAATATTATAGTTACTACTGCTTGCAGGGTTAATAACTTTACGGAATATCGCAACCTTTTCAAAATGATAATGACTACATCTTAACTATATTAGCAATTCATTTTATATGTCTCTTAAGTTTAAAATTGAATTACTGAACACCTTTAGCGCTTCATGCAAGTGTTAGTATTATACGTCGCTAATTGTAATTTATTCACTTATTATTCTAAGTTTACAACACCTCGCTAAATAGTACGGCTTTACTTCATTGGTTTGGTTAATTAAAAATTAATAATATTGTTAGTTGTTGTTAATATCATTTTTTATCATTTCATTAAGTAACAAAATCCGTATGTTATCTAAATATATCTTAATATATTAAGATAATTAGATATATTAATATAATATATCTAAATATACCTTTTGGTGTTTTTAAAGGTTTGACTTTATTACTTTCGGCTGCCCTCTCTTTGATACGTGTTGATAGATTATACTGTGACTGGGTATCATACAACCATTAAGACAGTGCCACACCAGCACAATGCCTATAAAAGAGCTATTCCCAGCAGTAGTGCAATAAATGTACCCATAGCTCCCAGATCTACAGTTAACCTTTGTTTTAACTTTGTATACTTATAATTTCTGTCTTAGCTTCTATCTATAAAGGTTAATCGTAAATTTACATTTGCTAACATAGTGACGTTTCTTATCAGATGTGAGTCATGGCACCACCTGTACTTAGTTCACGACAAATGCCACAATGAACAACTTAAGGCTGGAGATTGCATCGTAGTTTATCTAAGGATGGATATTCATATACATAGATTTTTAAACGATGTAGAACCGAAAAGACGGAACATTTCGACGAAAGGTGCGTTTAATTCTCTCCATGAAAGCGGATAAACTAGCATAGCAGAGAGCTTTTAGAGAGCAATGTGCTCCAAAACCACACCCCAAACTAGTCTGAAGTAATCCATTGATCCACAAAGTGCGAGCTATGGTTTCGAAAGATAACCCTCCGGTTAAAAGCCTATTGCAGTGAAGCTGGTCATATCTGCTGTAACAGCTAATAAAATAAGAACTAAATATTTCAAGTTGACATACATTCATAAACTCCCATCCACACCTTGAAATATATAACTGTTCTAAATGAGAAAAAAATGGCCGAAGAAACTGAAATCACAGCAATCACATTAAAATATACGTCTGTTAAGGTTTCCGATTCATCTCCGTAGAAGTTTGTACGTTTGACTTGTTCAAACGTGAACTTAAAAGACGACATGGCTTAAGATTAATCTCATCATCCTTCACAAAAGCTTGTTAGAATAGAAATTTCGGTGTGCAACAATCATGATCATCAGATTGAGCGCGATCTACGAAGAAAATAATTCCAAGAGTAACAAGAAACCGATTACATAGCACTTATTCTTCCAAATATCAATCGGTATAAATAACTTTTGTGTTGGCACGTATACACATAACCTTTACTGTAGCACGTATACACAGTTGAACATAAAATAGTTGATACATAGATAATCAATAACCAATCAAATCGAATGAAAACAAAGAGACGGTGTTTATTTTATTCAACGTTTTGATTCAAGGCGAACCCACACAACATCACGACAAAATAATCGTTTCTTGCTCATTTTTTTTATTTAGTATAAATTAACTGTCTGTTAGCCGTACATTTCGTCTTCGGCCTAACCTAACTTTGAGCAAACTGCCCAGTGAATATTTAGTTATAATTATTCAATGATGCTCGGTACGTGTATAGGATAATTACTTTCTGTTAAGAAAAAGTTACCTAGAACTCTTTCTTATTTAGTGAATTCGCTAATTCCAAAATTATATTTTTTCGGCAATTCCTTTATAGAACAAATATTTCTGGTTTCGAAACAATATTTCTAAAACTGATTTTGCACTGATTAGAAATTTAACAAACAAACACAGAGAACTTTAGATAGACAGATTAAATTACTGAGCTCTGGATAAATAGGTAAAATGATAAAGATCTAGATAAACAGCTAAAATGGGAAATTCTACGTAAATAAATAAAGTGATAAAAATATAAACAAGCAGATTAACTGATCTGGGTAAACAAAAACAAATTGACAAAAATCTCAATATACACATAAAGTGACTGGGTTCTAGATAAGCATAAAATTATATGCAGTTATTGTTATAAAATATTATAGGAAAATTTTGATGGTTAGTTGCTTATGATATTCGTGATGAGCTAGACAAGGGCTATCTGCACTAGCCGACCCTACTTTTGAACTGCCTCTCCCCAGTGGAAAAGCGGTATGTCTTCGGACTTACAACGCTAGAATCCGGGTTTCGATACCTGTGGTGGGCAGAGCACAGATAGCCCATTGTATAGCTTTGTGCTTAATTACAAACAATACTTTTAAACAGATAGGTTAGAGGGAAAGCATTGCCAATTCTTCAGCTACTCTAGTCGAATAGTGGGATCATTCTTATACTGGCTCAAAAGTAGGGGGCATGATTTTTCTTTTTTTTTCTGTAACAATACCGAATCATTGACCCTCGGATCTAGAGTCTGGTACGCTAAAAAACCAGGCCACACCCAGCCTAAAAAGAAAACAAACACTCTGTTGTTCGGTTTTCTTGAAGGTTTTCGACTTTTTTCTTACATTTAACCCATCTATTTATAGAAAATATTTTGAAAAGGTCTTGAAGAGTAATTATCGCTTAGTCAGCGGTACGTTTTGTTTGTTGGTTGTTAAGCACAAAGTTATACGATGGGCTATCTGTACTATGCCCACCACGGGTATCAAAAACCCGGTTTTTAGCGTTATAAGCCTTCAGACTTACCGCTGTGCCAATGGGGGCTCAGCGGTAAGTGTACATACTTATAAAGCTAAAATCTGAGGTTCGTTTCCCCGCGGTGGACAAAACGCAGATAACCCAGTGCGCAGTTTTGCGCTAAAGCAACAACAATTTGAAGAGTAGCAGTAAATTTTTAAACAGAATCCTAATAGCTAGAAAGATATGTGTGCATCATATGACGTTTATATGTGGACCCAATGATGCAAAAACAACGAGTGATTTCTACATCCAACTCCAAAACGATTGAGCTGTGTTTACAGAGGAAGTATTTAAACTTTGCAAGGTACGTGCAACCCATAAAGAACACATTATCAATGCTGTTATTATTTTTTCTAGTACTTACGTGTAAAACATAAATAAAAACAGGAAAGAAACACGATGTAATAAAATGAATTGAAAATGCCTTGTCATCAATGCCTATGTTCCAACAGTTTTCTAAGTATATTGTTATTCGTCACTTCTGTGATTGTATTGCTCATTATTATAAATTTTTAACTTTAAAAGTTGAGAATTGTACTTAGAATTAAATAAATACGTACTTTATATTTCAACTTTTATGAAAATATACATCATAATGTGCTTCTTAGTTTGTGCATTTGTGACACTAGAGAAGAACCAGACACTGAAGAACCAGAAAGTTAGTCGCAGTTTGTTTTTGCGATGTTTGTGTACTAATGTATTAGCATATGACTACAGGTGTGGCCCATGGCATCATTTTTAGCACATATATATAAATTATTTCTGGTAAATTGACAATCATTCGACAATTAAATATCGCCTTGGATAAATTTATCTATCTATTTATATGTATATAGATTTGTGTATATAGCTACTTCAATTAAATTATTCATATAGTAAAATTGATAAACGATGCAGAGTCAAAGAACAAATATATCGAAGAAGGACCTTCAACTTGGCCAGAATGCTTACATACGGATCTATATTGATATTACTGTCTACATGCATGGAGTAGTTATTGAGTAAATACCCGAGTAATAACAGATAAAGTGACATATGATCGGACAAACGTGTATGAATTGTTATTCTGGTCTGTATAAGTTGTTTTGACCATTTTTTTGTCAAAACATACATTCACACCTGTTTTGTATAAAAGGGTGTACTTTTTGTATAGTATTTTTCGAAACAGATCAACACTTTGTTCAGGCAATTTCTCTGTATTTTGTGTAAAGTCATGCCTCGTCAAGTGCCAGAAGTTATAGGCGTTAAATTGTTCGACTGTCTAGAAATGGTATGAAACAAAGGAACTTAGCCAGAACAGTATGGTGTCCCAGTGTACTGTATCCTGGAACAACGTTTCAGGAAAATAGACTGGTAAATGCCGAAAAACTACTGCCCGAAATGACCGTGTTTTGATCAGGTTAACACATCAAGCTTGAAGTAAGTCTTGCAAGACCTTACAACAGGAATGGCATGAACACATTCATTCCAGAGTATCCAGCAGAAAAGTGAATAGAAGACTGACCAAATAAGGTTATTTGCAAACTCATATTAACCAGAATTCACCACCGATAGCATGTACTTGATAGCATGCCAACGTACAGTTAGGACAGTGGCGACATATCATCTTTTCAGATGAGTCCTATTTCCGGCCTGCTAAAGCTGATGGTAGGATTTGAATTCTTCGTCTGCTTGGAAAACAGATGAGGGAAGAGTGTCTTTCCCACAGGGAGAACACAGGAGGTGGTGCAGTACAAGTTTGGGCAGCTATTCATCATTTTTTAAAAACCGCTCTTTGTATCCTCCAGAAAAACGTCAATGGCGCCTCCTTCAAGCATCATATTTAGACGATATTTCTGCTATATGCTATACCAGGGTTTGGCAATAATTTTGTGTTCCAGGATGACAATGCCATTGTCCACAGTATGTGTATTGTACAGTATTATCTCGACGAGAAGAATATTACAAGATTGCCATGGCCAGAAAACTCTCCAGATTCTAATCCCATTGAGAACTGTTGAGCAGAACTGAGCCGGAAAATTGCTAACCACGACCCTAAATCGGCTACTGTAACTGAGTTTCAGCGCTTTTTAGTGAAAAGTTGGGATGAAATCACGGTGGATTACATCAATAACCTCATCGACAATATGCCTCATCGCCTTGCAGAGGTGATCAGAGTACGAGAAGGACCAACCAAGTACTGAATATATAGATGTTTAACATAACATGCATTTCTCAGTTTGACAGCACTGTATTTGCATTACATCTTAATAATAATGATATTATTTGTTACAAAATATGCAAACATTTTGGCCACGATTGTATGACACTAAGCTTGACTGACAATAGGGAAGTAGTTCGAAGGAATGAATGAGATCTAGAACATCGTTCTTATAGTAAGATTAATTTCAGTAACTTATTGTAAGGCCAACACTCAATATATATTTAAATCTTTAAAGGGGCATTTTTCCATAGGTTTAATCTTAATGTTTTAAAATTTCGATTTAGTTTTTGTAATTTTTGGCTCTAGCTTTTGATCAAGATTAGCCACAAAACTTATTAGTTTCACCTATATTAGGTCTATAGGTTTTAGCTTATTAAAAAATAGTCTTTACACATTGTATGATGGCATATATAAGCCCATCTTTAAAAATTTTCATTATTCAGAAAAATTCAAAAATCTACTTAAAAATGAATAATAAACACATGTTTTCAAGTCACTGTACATGAACCAAGTGTTGTGAGAAACATAAAGGTTGAAGTAAGTGCGTAAATAAGAAAGTCATTTACACAGATAGATTGATGTTATTTGTTTGTTTGTTTTGATTTTCGCGAAAAGAGGTACACAAGGGTTATCTGCGCTAGCCGTCCCTAATTTAGCAGTGTAAGACAAGAGAGAAGGCAGCTAGTCATCACCACCCACCACAAACTCGTGGGCTACTCTTTTACCAACGAATAGTGAGATTGACCGTCACATAATAACGCCCCCACGGCTGGAAGGGCGAGCATGTTTGGTGTGATTAAGAGTCGAGCGCCCTAACCACCTGGCCATGCCGGGCCCTGATGTTATTTCTTTAACAGTCTACAGTAAGTTTTACAGTCGATTGTAGATTATTTTTTTAAAAGATAGAAAAGTAAGTGATGCTGATTAGATTTCATTATCAATAATTTAGTAAATCACAGCTGTCTTCTTGGGGCTCAGCGGTAAGTCTATAAACTTACAACGCTAAAATCTAGGGTTCGACTCTATTGTTAGACAGAGGGCAGACAGTCTATATGTAGCTTTGCGTTAAAAACATAACAATAACAAATCTACGCTGACCATCATATGAATATTTTACAATTCATTAAAATTAAAACATTTTTAATATAATTATTCACTATTTAACTTTATAAAATTAAAAGTGTTCTTTGTCCATATCCCAGTAATATATATTACTTGCAAGCTTTTAATCCACTAATGTATCAGTGCATTCTTGTTTTTGATAGCTACTGTATCCTTGTTTTTATTTTCACTGTGTCCTCTTTTTTGATATTCACTGTATGCTCGTCTTTCATAACCACTGCACCCTCTTTTTAGATATTCAGCATATCCTCTTCAATGATAATCTTTGGTATTCAGTGTGTCTTCTTTTTTGATTGCCAGCATGTCCTCCTCTTAGATAGTATTGTATGCTCATCTTTCATAGTTATTGTATCATCATCTTCGGTGATCACTTTATTCTCGTCTTTCATAGTCCGTGTATTCTCTTCTTCGATAGCCATTGTGCTTTTTTCTTTGATAACCATTGTATCCTTGCCATTTTGAGTTACTGTGTTCTCTTCTTCGATAAGCACCGTCTTCTATGTTGTATCGTGCTCTTTGATATTCACTGTATCTCATTCTTTTTTAGTTATTGTATTCAATTAATTGATAGTCAATGTGTCCCTTTCTTTGATAGTCACTGTATCTTTTTCTTTGGTAGTTATCGTTTCTTCTTCTTCTTTGATAGCCATCGTGTCTTGTCTTTGGAAGTTACTATATTATCTTCTTTGATAGCCATTGTGTCTTGTCTTTGGAAGTTATTATATTATCTTCCTTGATAGTCACTTTTCTTTGTTATTAATTGTATCCTGTTCTTTATAATAGGCATGTGTCTTTGCTTTCATAGCCACCGATTATCTTCTTTGATAGCCAATGTATCATCGTCTTTGTTAGCCATCGTGTCCTCTTCTTTGTTAGTCAGTGTGTCCTCTACTTTGTTAGTCGGTATTCCATCGCTTTGATAGCTCTATATTCTTTTGTCTAATAATCACTGTATTCTCTTCTTTGATAATAGCTGGACCCTCTTCTTTGATTATCACTGTGTCTATTCTTTAATGTGTCAGGCTTTTTAGGTAATGAGCTCGAAAGAGTCGGGTTTTGTATTTCGCTTTTTGATAGCCTATGCTTATATATTAACAAAACAAAAGTTTTTTTTTTACAATCTGTTATTATATTTCTACACAAAATATACTTGATAAATAAATGTTATTGTATACGTGGATTTATACGTGATATATATATTATTTCAATGAAATTATAGTAAATAATAGAAATGTCTTTCACCAGAGTTTATGATACATAATTCAGAATAAAAACTATTGAGATTAGCACAAAAGCGTTTCCAATGCTATCTAGAGAACACTGATTTGTAATACATGTTAACATGCGAATAAAGTCGGGCAAATAATTTAATATACGGCGAGAAATGGTTTGCCCGAGTTAACTAGGGCAAATAAGTTAAATATATGACGCTATACTAAAATACGAACCTGACATTAACAGAAGAAAAATCATAGAAGACTAATTAATAAAATCAAACAATCTCACAATTAACAAATTTTCAAAATAACTCTATATGATTCTGATCGTTATTTCCATAGCCAACCCTAATCTTACCCAGATCTTTCACACATCTTCAAATTCATCTACTTTATCATTTTTTGTTGTTGTTGATTTTTTCTGTTTATCTTTAAATAGACAACCTATAAACACACGCGTACTAATATGTACATGCATAAGTAACCGCTATCGATTCTTTAATTTAAATACACTGTTATATTGTTGAATGTTGATTTAAATACAAAAACCTTCTTTACAGTTAAAACCTGTATACTTGAGAGAGATCAAAACGTCGTGCCTGTTTAAAAATATATTCTTCCTCATTGTAAAACCTGTAACTTGTACAAAAATACTTAAAATCAATAACTAATCTTAAATGAAACTATTCACTTGTAAGAATTAGTCTATTTATAACCTGTATTATTAGAAAATTAGCATTAAAAAAACAAAACAAATGTGAAATTGGGGGGTTTTTAAGAACGAACGTAGTTACGAATTTTTTCTTTGAAATTTAATTTGACAGATTATTAAAAACTATACGGAGTTGTGGAGTTTTAAAAACGAGAACGAATTTATTGACAGCATTTATAGTTGAGAATTTAAGCGAAAATCATTAATAATATGTTCATGTTGGAAGAAAAAACACTGAATAGTCGATGTTTTCTCTATTAAATTTTAGATCAGGTTTTGCAGAAAACAGCAGGTCAGATTTTAATGCAGCTTGTTTTAATATGAGATTCTTATAACTTTTAGTCCTATTGATCACCATAAAACTTTAGATTTAAAATAAACTTTATCAAGGAAAAGGTACATCTACGATAAAATTAGTAGTTACTCACTGGAAACTTCTAGTCTATGAAATACATTAAAACAAACATTCTACTGATACCATGTAAAAATAATGAACAGTAATTTGTTGCTTGCATTAACAATAACTGTGATTGTTCTTCTGTAGAAACTATAACTCTACTTTATATTTGTGCGTTTATGTATAAGTCGTTTTATAGCTTGCTAAAACGCTCGTCATACCCTAACAACTTGGCTGTCTCATTTTTATATGTTCTCAAAAAGCTTTTTATCATCAAATTTTTTTGTGAAACAAACCATTATTACTTAATAATGCCCTATAATAACACGCCGGAAGTCAAACATTAAAGTATGACTTAAAATATCACCGTTTAGTTACAGTTCGATTTATAATTTTTATTTTTGCAGCTCTCATGATTAAAGCTGCCCTTATGAGAGTAGCATTTAGCAGAATATTTTTCTTTTCTTTTCTTCAGATCGGTTGTTACAACAATAGTTACTGACAATCGTAAGAAAGAGTAGCTACCAGAAAAGAATATTTTTCTTTTCTTCAGATCGGTTGTTACAACAATAGTTACTGACAATCGTAAGAAAGAGTAGCTACCAGAAAAGAATATTTTTCTTTTCTCTTCTGATCGATTTGATTAGCAACATGTGATAAGTCTATAAGAGCGTTTCATATAAATGCTTCACAGGCTAGTGTGACAAGACAACATTATTCTTATCCTTCGCGCAAGTTACTGAATCTCAAGGAAGTCCATCAGTGTATTGAATGGCTCATTTGAACAAGACAAAATACATACCCTGATCTCTCATTTTCACTTACTCTGGATAATTAAATTCTTAATCTCCATTAAATTTTGTCGAAACTGAAGAAATATGAATTTGTTTTCGTTTCTTTTTTGGAACTTACATTGTAATCTGGTCTTTGTTGATGCACTCCACTAATTAATTTTTATTGTTTTGTGCCACCCTAAATGGAAATCACTGTACTAGACTGGTACAAAAGCTTAACCAATGCTGTCCTGAGTCGCTGTAACAATTATATGAGAATATATTTTAATATATTGTATAATTAAGTCCCACTGTATTACCCACAACAGTAGAAATACATGTTCAGTTTCTGAGTGCATATGCTGTAGTAATGATAAAATTAAATTGAAATGTTATAACTAACGATCAAAATGGGAATTCGGTACTCACGATGAACACAGCGCAGATAGCCCATTGTGTAGTTTGAGCATAAACACAAACAGATAACACAGGCCTGCTATGGTTTTATTGTCTTGAACTTTTTACATGTACTACAGTAATTCCTGTAAGCTGAATCCGAAAATGATATCCATTTTTCTCCATCTTGTACAGATTTTTCACAAAACGTCATAGGTACTTTTACGTAAGTGAATCATTCTCATTGAAATTGGGTCACATTTTGTTATGCTTAAAATGTTGACAACCACTGGATATTGATTTCTCTATATCAATCGCGACGTGAGAGGCTTATCGATCGTTCTTGAACCCACGAGAAACACACATAATAATGAAAAATGTTCAATGTGGTAAACGAAGTAATAATTTGTAAAAAATCCTTACGTGATAGAAAAAAATTATATTATTTTCGAAATCTGCATAGCTGAATTATGGAAAATCTGTTATCAGAACCAAAACAATTTTTATGAACTTTAAATTCGCAGGACCGTGTAATCAGTCACTATAATAGTTCTGCTTGTGCAGGAAAGTCATTGTGGTAACACTGATTACGCTGAGGGATTGACCTGCATTCTTATGATGCACCCACAGTTTAAAGTACGGGATGTTTTATGGTATCGTTTAGATTTCAATCTTGCTCATCAGTACTGAAATTTTGAGCTTTACCACATGGCCAACCCGTGCTCTATGCAAGGAAGATCATTGTGGTAGCAATAGCTACGAAGGCAGCATAACCTCAAGAGAAATGAGTATAATAGTGGCATTTATCATACAGAAATGACCGTTGTGGTAGTATTGATAAAGAAAAAATAATCATTGTGATAGCACAGATTGTGCAGTGTTGTTTATTGTGGTAGCACTGATAAATCAAAGATGATCATTGTGGTAGTATCTATAAAGCAAGGATGATCATTGTGATAGCACTAATTATGCAGGGATGATTATTGTGGTAATGGTGATAAAGCAGGAATGACCGTCGTGGTGGCACTAGTTATGTAGGGATGACCACTGTGATAATACTGATTGTGCAGGGATGACCACTGTGGTAGTATCTATAAAGCAAGGATGTTCACAGTATCTGTGTGGTTAAAAACGATGTTTATTTAAAGAAGTTGTAACTTAGAGTGGGCAAATTTTTTGTGGACTATTTTTTAGCCCACACATAGATAAATATTACTGCATATTAAAAGTTCATACTTTTTAGTCTAATTGGTTTATTAGACTAATAAATCGAAGTAGGTCTCATGTAGCAACAAATAGATTAATAAACTGTTTAAAATACAATAAAAGTGTGTATACTGTACAAATACTTATTTGAACTTCGTGTTTGTTTTGTTGCTAAGGGCAAAACTACACAATGGGTTATCTATACTCTGTCCACCAAATATTTTGTTGTTGTTGTTTTTTGGAGCACAAAGCTACAGAATTCGCTATTTGCGTTCTGTCCACAGCGAGGAATCGAACCCCGTATTTTAGTGTTGTAACATTTTGTTAATTTGTTTGATTTAGAGCAAAGCAAATTCCAAATTTCCCGTTTGTTATTCTGTAGGCATACTGCTATCCCACCAAGGGATCACCTAAAAAGATAGTTTAGTTTTAAAGAATAATGTGATCTTTTGATGGCTTTTGTGAAAATCAAAAGAAAAACATTTCATTGCTTAAAACAAATCTTGAAAAATTCAGGTGTTAGTAGCCAAAAACTATACAACTGACAAAGGCTTATACGCTAACTGGTTCTGATATAGTATACTGAAGAAAAATATACTTTATAGATAAATGTTTTCATAGTTATAACACTAATAGAAATTTTCCTGAAAAGTGAAACATCCGATCAGACGACGTTGCTTACCTTAACTAAGTACTACGTCTCGACTGTTTGAAGACTTATTTTTCCTTTTATTCGTTATTAAAAGTTAACTTTTAGCATAATTCGGTCTTTCCGATCCCTTTACTGCAGTTGTTTTGATGTTGGAAATGGCGAATTTTACAGGCGTACTTCTTACATATACCTAAGGCTAAAAGAGTTGAAATCAGCCTTAAAGTCAAATATCTTCATAAAAACAAGGTTTTTGGTTGTAGGTAAGAGCAAATTACCTTCAGAAAAACTGAAAGACTGAAAAAGTAAAAAATCATTGTGCAATCAGACAAAATTGTTTATAAATATCACCCTTTGCACTGTCATTTTTCAGAGAAATAACTATGAATTTCTAACATCTACTAAATTACAAGCATGGGAAGACTAATCTACATTAGTATCGATGGAATGAAACTTGTGAACGACAACTAATTACTTTTGTTAAGCGACTGTAAGTCTCCAGTTCACTTTCACTGTTGGGGGTCTTTCAAACATTGCTAGAATAAAGATTTACTTACAGCAGAAGGTGTTGCTAATACCTGTATTGCGCGCTTCCATGTTCCGTCTAACCTAATATGTATTTTGTATTTATGACAACGCTACTAAGGCTATATTCCGCTACCCCTAAGTTTGAAACACTCTAAAACCCACTGTCCACATTTTTATAACGTACCTACAGCTTAAAGTGTGTGGTGTGGAGTATTTTGTGATATTGCAAGCACTGAGTACGAATGATATTTTTAGGTTCAGCTCAAGACTTAAACTAGTCACAAAATGCTAATGTCATTGTATTGGGTTATGTTCTGATCAGAATTAAAAATTACCCTAGTGATTAACATTGCTAATTTAATGTACTTTCTAACTACATACAAAGTAATCAATTGAAAACTAGACCGATTCATTGTTAACGATATTTGCAGCCGAATTCGCAGTGATATCTCACGATTTTCGGCCAACTTGGTAGTCTTAGACTAGTCATAAGTCCATATGCAAAATAACCATACTTATGAATAAAATCAAATATAGGTTAAATATGTAAGTTAAGATACATTATATAAATCTAAAATTTTAATAAATGATTTTAATATAACTAATATTTAAAAAAGAAGAGAAATTATTTCTGTATACTGTTGCAGTCATTCGTCGAGTTTACATGATTTCTATTTAAATCAAAAGTAAAAGCTCCATGATGCCATCTTCTGTCAGTTACGTTCCTTACTGTCATAAATCATCATAATAAAAATCAAGAAACACAGTTCATTAACACTATACATTATGAAATTTCGTCAAACTATCATAGAATAATATTTAACTCGTCAAGTTTGTCGTAAGATCACATTTTATAGCCCCCCAGTAGCACAACGGTATGTCTGCGGACTTACAACGCTAGAATCCGAGTTTCGATACCCGTGGTGGGCAGAGCACAGATAGCCCATTGTGTAGCTTTGTGCTTAATTTCAAACAAACAAACACATTTTATAAATATGCTGAATTACTGAACTAAGATTTAAACAGCTATTTTTCTTTAAAAAACTCCTCGCACTTTGAAACGTAAACGGACGTGGTTTTTCATAACATAAAATTGTACAACGCCAAATTATACTTTCTCTTTTATAGTTATTAGAGCTCTGAGATAATTAAGACCTATGTTCTTCACGACATGAGTAATCACTATATATTTTCCTAGTATGCACATGAAATACTCACAACATATTTTTGCCATCGTTCCGCAAATATGAGTCTCTTAATGTTTATTTTGTTTTCTTGCATCAATTTAAACTTTAAAGTGTTAAATTCTACGCTGCTTGTTTCCACACCTTTGCAAAGAAAAACTATGTAAAAAAGAATAGATATTTTACTGATCTTCAAGGAAATAATGGTAAGTGACTGACATTTCTCAAGTAATGTTTCTAATAAATTATATTATATTTCAAACACATAAATGTAGTTCGATAATTTAATTCAAGACTTTTATTTATTTGTTTATTTGTTTAGATTTTGTTCGTTTTAGAGCAAAGTCACATTGAGCTATCTGCTGTGTCCACCGGGGGAATCGAATCCTGGATTTGAGCATTGTAAGTGGGCAAATCTACCGCTGTCCCATCAGAGGACGATTTGTTTCGCAGAAGCTAAAGTGTGAAAAAGAATGTGTTGAAAAATTTTACAATGAAATTGCAATGTTAAAATAGCCTCAATTAAAGTTGAATTTCTACCTTTTTTTTTGTTTGAGAAGAGTGTATAAGTAATTTAGGATTGTATAAAGTTCTACGTATACTATTGTCAAATTTTTCAAAGGGCGGGGAATCAATGAGAGTGAAAGAAGCAATAATCTAGTTTTTTGTTTTGTAAGCTGTATTCTATTTTTTATTATTAATGTTAATTTACAGTATTAGTTAATATATATATATACTTATTATACTTGTTTTACTTAGGAGGATTTATTTGCATTGTTAGCCTAGTATACGGATTTAAGACTAACCCGAATTTCATATTCTGAACGAACCTCAAGAGATACTATTGGGATTATGGCTGAAAATATAGCTAACAGCAAGGGTGTGTGTGTATCTATCTAACAAGTCAATGCATTTTGATCATTATAATTAAAAACGGTCTATTCAATTAGAAAAAAAATTGTAATTTAATGCTGACAAGATCAGGTCAGCACTTTGTCATATTTATGTTTTTATTATTGAATGAGAATTTTTTCCAAGAAGTTAATGATCACTCCAAAAAATATTTTGTTTTAATATAAAACAATGCTAGATTTTTTTCTTCATAGAAAGAGTAACAAAGACGGCTTCATAGATAATGATAACTATTTCTACATTCTCGGTTAAGGTATTTATTATGTTAGTATTTTTCAATTAAAGTATTGATAAGTTCAACTACTTGCATACAGTGTATTCAGATATAAAATATCTACAGTTTATCTTCTTTTGATTTACAAGCATATCATATTATATTTTTTGGCATCTTCTAATTTAAGTGCTTTGTAATTTCGTTTGTTATGAAAGTTCCAGCCAGTTTAAGTTATTTCAGGTTTTTCTTGCATTCAGTTTCTCCATAAGTAGAAAAAAAGAATCAACTGAGTTATTTACAGTTAGGATCCTTGAAATCATGTGGAAAAAACACAATAAAACTATTTTATGACACACATTTCTCTGAACACTTTAAAATCTTTTTTCACATGGTATACTGATACCACATCTCATTAAAAGTTCTCAGGCTATCGTAAATTTCAATATTCTGATAAGGTATTATTTAAAGTAAATACGGAGGTAAATACTGAGCACAGTAATTGTTGAAACTGTGCCCAAACAACAAAAGTTCGACTAATTTAATCTTTTTACTCACAGTATTAGAAATGTATATCGCTAATATCTCAAATGAACGTCTAACCATTTCTTGTAATATCCTTTTAAGTTTGATTAGTTTGATAATTCATAACAAAGGAGTTTGTAAAAACAATAAATACATCCCATTCATTACGTCTCGACCTTCTACAAAAACTAACACTTTTTTTTTCTTCAAACAACTTAAAATAATAATCTCTTTCACACACACACACTCTCTCTCTCTATATATATATATATATAACACACTTCAGTTAACCACAAATAACAGTATCTATACAAATCACCAAATCCTTTTTTAGTCAACCAAAAATAGCGATATCTATGAAGTTCAACACATCATCCTTTCAATACGCTGAAAAAAAAATATCTATTTTTAAACAAACACACCATTCTCTGAATCAACCACTCAAAACGAGCTTTATCAAAATAAACATCTGTATTTCACAATATACAATAAATAAGAAAATAATTTTTGGCATTCGGTCATTTTAGGGCATATCTAAATTCTAAATGGATATCTAAATAGATCCTAATTATTTTCAGATAGCCAAAAGTTTTTTCTTCCTTCCTTTCAAAGCTTTGTTTTTTATAGAGCAAAGCTATGTCCATTTCGGGGAATCGAACCTCTGATTTTAGCGTTGTAAGTCCGTAAGCTTACCGCTGTCTCACCAGGAGACTCCTTTCAAGAGAGCTAAGAATAGTTATTTTGATTGGGCTTACTATAAAGAGCCGAACAAAAACTTAATACTTAATATGAAACAATTAAGAGTGATACATTTGGTCGGAGTTGAGTGTGAATCTATTTGTAACATGTTTTTTGTTTTAAAAGACCAAAGTCACCTTATACATGAGTAGTTTGTGAGCTAGAATGCGCATGTTTTGGCTTCTTTTAGAATCGGTGGCGTGACAAACACAAAATGATACTAAAAACAAAGAACAAATGTACAATTAGAGCTACAGATATTACTTAGGGTGAAAATGATGCTACAGCTAAAAGATCAAACAGGAATCGTTTTCAAGGCTTCTAACTACCCTAATATTTTGTTCGTGTTCTGCTTATAAAACCACATTTAAGCTTTAATCATTCGCACTTTTTAGATAGTTATCTCGTCTTTGTTAAATCTTGCATGTCTTAAAAAGTACTGAAAACTCAAGAAATGGTCAGCACGATCTTTTTTATGTTTTGGAAGTATGTGTAGCTCTAAACTGTTTACTGAAATGTGTTCACCATTAGCTTTAATGCAAAGCAACAAATATATATATATGTATATATATTGGTATGTTAGAAAATACCTTTCCAAAGCTCTTCATTCCGGTATGTTGTGATTTTGAATTCATATGATGAGCGATAATGGAAAACCTTAAACGAAAATAAGGAAAGATATTGTTAATGCAACATTGAGGATTAAAGTTTTTCTTTCTTTCAGAAACTTCTTTCGTAACGCACTATGGGTATCTGTTCCTTTAATTGTCTTTTCTAAATTGAACAAATCTCTGAAATTCATGAAGAATATGAATTTATCAGCAGATTGTTACTATGGTAATAAGTTAAGTGAGTTATGTTTCAAAAGTTAGCTCAATCTTCATATATTTTAATTTTCCACACCTTTAAATTTATTTTATTTTCCTCTGTTGTCAAAAACAGCAAGTTTAACACATTTTACTGGTACTTAAAATTTGATGTATACATAAATTCCTTAGAAAATCTCTAAATGGGAAAAATGTTATCTGTGTCATTACGTTGAACCTCATCAAATAGCTTTGTTTGATAGGTTCAAACGAATGAGTTAATGAGTTAACTGTGGTATTTCGTTCAATGAAACATCCAAGCAAAATACGTTTACTATGTCTCTTACCTTCGTTGAAACAAAGTGTCAGTTTTACACCTTCATCAAGAAACTATACTCCACTGTCATAGGTGTTATACAACTGTAAAAACATGCTTCAAAGCTTGTCCTTTAATTTATTTGCCAGCTGTGTGATTGGATGGTGGTGAAGTTGTGCAATCCAATCAGATATTGTATATGTTCCAGATTATAGAATTACCAAAATATGTAAATATAATTTTTACAGGATTCATCAACTGCTTAGCATTATGTTTCTTATGTCTCATTATTTAAAAACATCTTGTTTTGTGTTAACTACTTTTAAAGTATAAGGGTAAGCAATAATTGCACACTACCCTTTAATAAAATGAGACATACCACTCACAGTACTAAAAATTATAGAGATTGAAAACCTCAAAATAAATGCTGCATTTATGAGAATCTACAGATGTATGATGGACTTTATAATACACAATAGATCTTGTGTACTGAAAGGTCATATTAATTTATGAAAAACAGTGTTCTATTTTTGTATGTATTAACTTAAGTTTTTTGTTTTTATTGGTAGGCAATATAGTTATCTTTATCTTTGAATATTTCCTAAATTATATATAAAACGCGTTTAAATACTGATGTTGCGTTGACGATTGTAGAAAGGAAAGTAATCTTACGTGAAATACTAGCCCAAATGTTTGTTGCTATACCTTAAACACATGCTAACAAATAAAGGATATTGGATACATTTGTTACAAAGCCAGATGAATCAAACCGAAGTAAAAATTATAAAACTAGAAATTTTAAGTTGGAATAATTTGATTACGACACTAGATGGCTTCATGGTTCTTTTTCATACAAAACAAATTAAAGGCATTTGATTCAGCATGGATAAAAACTAGTGTAGTGGTGCATGAACACCAGTTTTGGAGACATCCCCTTAAGAATAGAGATCATCAGATCAACGGAAGCAACGTGTGAAAATTTCTGCGGCTTTTTTGAGCAGTCACTTTACACTTAGCTGATTGAACATCAGCTTGGGAGATAGAGTTGGATGTGTACGGGGTCATTTCGCAAGCAATCAGAAGTGATTTTTTATGTTTGATTTATCATGATGAACTATTCAACAGCTGATGGTGCGGTTATCCCACTGTTATCGATTTCTAGAAATCTCACATGAAACACCTGAGTCTTATCAGAATTACGATGCGGTTATGTCTTATTTAAATATGGCGGTTTGTGTAAGAAAAATCAATACTTCAGTAATAGGTAATGTTTAATGATTTATTTTCAGATTGCATTTTTTAGAAAATGTGTAATATTTAAAGCAAGATCGTTGTAAATATTTATCTACATTTCTTAACATTTGCTTTTAATAATATTACATTTTCAATTTGAAGAATATGCCAAACGATAGTAAGTCTGGGCTTAAAATGGGAAGAGTTTCCTGGACTGATCTTAACAAAGAATGTAATATATGATATACTTATTTTGATATATTTTTTAGCTTTACACTGTTTATACGTAATTATTATATTATAACAATATCAATAACCAGAAGAGTAAGGAAGTTTGGAAACAGGTTGAGTGGATAACAAAGAAAATTTTATTACAAGTTTAATATCGTCTTCAAACTTTAGTCTAAGATGGGTTCATGTCACCAAATTCGAAACCATAGGAGTAGTTTCATCTTACACAAAAGCAGACATCAACTTATGTGCAAAAGTGGATGTGATTTATGATTTTGTTTTCGCTTTGAATTTGTTGTTCCCAAGGCTGAGGGTTCTTTCTTTGTTATAAAATCAACTATTCTTAATGATCACTAAAAATGTATCTTATATCACAATAACACGCTTTTCCTAAGCAATATCGTTATCGTTGAAAAAAAGGTGACGGTAATATATGAGAATTAATTTATTTCTTTAGCCAATTGTCTAAGCATGATTTGGTAAAGTTAACGTAAATTTCCAAAACACTTATACTGAAGAACATAGACTCATGTAGACAAGTCGTTTACAAAACATGTATGCTATTGACATGGGGTTGTTTCCAAGACACATATACCGAAAAGGGTGGAACTGTGTTTAGGAGTCGTTTTGAAGTTTTTCGTAATACTGGAAAACCATAGTGTATCTCATTTACTCTGAATGCATAAAGACCTACTTAGATGGTCTAAGCTCCAAGGAAATGTTTGACGGACATCCGAAAAATGTCGTAGACAGCTGTTATAAAGTAATCTAGATTATTTTTATACGCGCAATGGAAATATACAAATCCAAATATATCTGGTTTTTACGTAAATTAGGCGCTATATTACTTCAAGTTTGCAGAAAAAATAATATGTTCTGTCCGAGCTTATAAAAACGTTAAAGCCTTCCAGTGTCGTTGCTTTCTTTTATATTAAACAAGCTTGAATATGCAAGTTAAATAATCACGTGATAACCACATCCAATATAAAGTTGCGGTGGAATGGAATGCATCAGAACTACATTTCAACATCATTTGGCATTTCGTCGATAGTAAATTCCCACCTAAAATTTATATATTTTAGAAAGGATATGTAACTATCCCTTCGAACGTAAAATATCCTTACATTCAGGTCATAAAGATATATTTAGGTCAGGGATTTAGTATTTTCAAGATAGGACTATCCCTTGTACTTAATGATATTGGAAAACAAAGGAATAAGTATAAACTTGAGTGAAAGATCCACCCAGAAAGATACTTGCAAGAATTCGTGGTAAGCAAAGTACAGCATCTTGTAGCAGGTGAGAATCCACGAACACAAAGGTCAGTAACAAAAGCTGTCAGTGTGTCTTAGACAACATTACATAAAATAAACAAAAGGATCTCTGTCTAGAAAAGTGACACAGCTCAAAGTCACGTCTACATAACCTACTTCCACGACATATTTTTTTAACCATAGTATACCTCAAAAAGCTACAGAATGAAATGAGCATTCATACAATTCCATAAAGACACACTGGTTGCAGTGCTTATGATATTCTCTGTTATTGGACTGTTGAGTTGAGAACCTGGAAATCTTCGTCCTCGTACACCTAATGGATTATAGAAAGCATGCTGAGAGGAGCGATATGCTTTTGGCACTACTGCCTTATGGCAGGACGTTTAGAATGGAAACTACACTACAGGGTTATTGACAAGATGCATGATCGTCAGATATAATATGACCACACTTGGAGACGTGGACTGTAACGAAGTAGTGAGCCTTCAAAAACATTTTAACGTAATGTACTCAACCTCTGTATTCCTCACTGATGTCTAAGTTAATCGTCATTGTCTTTACGACACACCTCATATATATTTCAACTCAAATTATTTATCTGCCTGAAAAATTGAATTCTTCTATATTTTATACATAATCAAATTTACACCAAATGATGCAATACGTAACAGAAAACATGTCTATGTTAAATCACACACATATATCTATCATCACATATTAACCAAAGAGTCGCCTATGATTTACACCTGTGCCGACAAGTGTTAGGTCTCAAGTATCACCTAAAGTGTTAAGCTTTGTTGACATCATAACATAGCAACAAGTCTGAATTGCATCAGCTAAACACGAAACAATAACTAAGGTAAAAAACAATCTAAGAAAATGATACTTTAAAATCGCTAATGTGTTTGGTATGTATACATGCACCACGTGATTTCTCTAAATGCAATTCTCTTCCATGAGCTGTTGACAGACCTGCAGAAAAATCTAACCTGTACCTTTTTTTTCCATTCTGCAGGCACATACCACAACCATTACAAATCACCAAGCTCAAACATTCATTCTGTTACTGTTTTGATCTTTTTCTACTTTACCTATTTGAATATCGACTGGTACAGAATGCAACCATTCTACATATTGCTCTAAACCTTGTAATACTTCTGCACTGGGCAGAGAGACTAACAAGAGAACCACGAGATACTTGGAAAACAATCAGATCAAAGTTGCTCAGTTACATGGTACACCATCAGGATAAAATGTAGTTGCCCATCCTAACCAGTTTGGCCAGACTTAATAAATTTAACAAGCATATGTTTGACAGTCTTTACTGCATGTTTGATCAAACCATCAAATTTAAGTGTGTATGGTGAATTGAATGTAGCCAAAAAAAACATTTTTGCACATAAGCCATAATGAATGACACTCAGTTGTATCCTCCAGTCCTATAATTATGCAAACTCTAAAGTATGTACTATCTCAGAGTTCTGGAGACCACTATTTGCGTCACAGGTTGGCTACCATGTTTCAGTGGTGCATAATGATAGAAAACATAGATTCTACACTCATAACTGACTATATAAGTGCCAGATATTGTGCACATTAGTACTACATTCATCAGTTTGTGATGGGCACATGTTACTTTACTGCCTGAAAATTGCCATCCAAGCTATGCTGGGTCAATCAGTTGCTCTTTATAAAGTTACTGACTGGTCCATCTAAATACAGATTTCTTACTGCTCATATGTTTCATCACTGCAACTAAGGCCATTGCTGCTGCATAGTGTTCAGGATCTAAACATTTAATAAATAGACATGATCTCAAGTGTTGGCGAAATAACCCATCCGCGATTCAATATTGCAGACCTAGGCATTGTTGTACAATAAAAGTGTACTCTTGCAGAATTATTATCCAAACATAACTTATTAATTTAATAGCCATTTCAATAATGCAATTTTTACTAAAATGGTAACTCTCTACGATACAAGTAGTGGCAGTAATTATGACAAATTGTACACTTGCAAGTAGTTCTTTAATTACCATACAACTTCAGCGATCAGAAGCAATTAGTGTGACGTGCATGCATAATTACTAACTCTATGTACTTGAGTCAAACTAACTCCAATTCTGCTAAAACTGTTGTTTTAATTGACAATCTTTACAATGACAAGCCAACACCCGTGCTTCGATAAAGATGCGTGTGCGTGTGTGTGTGTTTTCTTCTTGCAAAGCCACATCGGGCTATCTGCTGTGTCCACCGAGGGGGAAACGAATCCCTGATTTTAGCGTTGTAAGTCTGAAGACTCACCGCTTTCCTAGCTGGGGACCGACTAAGATGCGTGTGCGTGTGTGTGTTTTACGAATCCCTGATTTTAGCGTTGTAAGTCTGAAGACTCGCCGCTTTCCTAGCTGGGGACCGACTAAGATGCATTTCAGAAACGTGAATTTACATTTTTATGTCAATACAAAGCACACACCAATCTCAGTCAGTCCATACCATAGTGTGACTATCTTGAAAAAACTGACCACAAATCATTGCTAATACAACATAAAAAGTTGCATATTTCTAGTTTATTAGAAGGTACGGACAAGTCTTTGGCCGCTGTGTTCTCCACGGGATCACTGAAAAATCCATCTCTACTGACTATGTGACCAAGAACCTCCACTTCCACGTTTTAATGTTAAGATGTCACTGGAGAATTCCTTAGGCTTGCATTAATTGGTTGTCTGATCACATCAGTCATGTTGTGGTTGAGAAATAACTGAAGAATCTGTCTTTTCTATCTTTGCTAACGTTATGACCAGGTAACCTAGATGACAAATATATTCCAGGGGATAATTATTATTATTAAGCTGTTATAGATCTTTGAAATATTTAGATAAAAGTGCAAACTTCTTTTATTTTGTAAATACTTTTCCTGATTTTCTTTAATAGTCCTTTGTTTGTCAATCATAAGTAAAGTGTTTTTGGCCTTTGTTGATATTGTGTCAGCTGACATTTGCAATACATTCTCTACTAAACCATTTGCTCGAACGGTTATTGTTCTTACCTATAGGAAGCCCCACAGTGGCACAGTGGTGTGTCTACAGACTTACAGCGCTAGAGACCTGGTTTCGATAGCCGTGGTGGGCAGAGCACAGATAGCCCATTGTGTAGCTTTGTGGTTAAGTACAAACAAATAAACACTTCCTTTCAAATGTTTGGGCAGACATTTTAAACTGTCATAGGATATTTATGTATACTCTAATTTAAAATCAGGTGACTTAGGAACGTAACAAGTTTTTTCAAAAATATAGAATGGGACCAATTATAAATAAGCAAAACATTGCTAAAATCAATTCTAACTTGAATTTAGAGTCTAAACCTTAGCTTTTACCCACTACTATTTCTACTGTACGTAGTGGTGACGTATTCATATATAAGTATTTCAGTACGTCTCTGTCAAGTAATTTAACATACTAAAGCTTTCTTACGATAAATTTCACAAATGTATATTATAATAACAAGAATCATTGATCATAATTTAAAGAAATGTAAACACTTGCCTGTAAGAGAGAGTTTTCTATAAACTAGCATGAAATCAGATAATAGTCTTTCAAGTGTTTTGTATACGTTTGTCTCGACAACAAAGAACTTATGTACGTAATCTTAAAGGGTAGACTATATTTCTAGAATTCCGAAACTCTGATAAATTAGGAAGATTATTCTTGAGGCTGATGAAAGAGGAAATTAATGTTGGCACCGATGAAGTAGGAATGTTTCTTTTGATACCATTAAAGTAGGAGGTCAATTTTAGTACTAATTCAAACAGAAGGTAATTTCTAATATTGATGAGGTGGAAAATGATGACATCGTAGTAATGATGACATAGGAAGATAATTTTCGGTATTAATGGCATAGGTTTTCCTTTATTTCAGATATTCACGCAGAACTATACAAGTACTATTTGCACTATCCGTCCCATATTTTGATCTTATAGGGAAGGTAGCTAATCAATAGTACTTACCTCCACCTATTGGGTTACTCTGATTGAATAGTGGGATTTGACCGTCCTCTTATAACGCAACCATGATCTCATACTGCGGACAAATGATAACTTTTGGTATTTATTAACTTGGAACGTCACTTTTTTCAAGTTACCTCATGCAAGTTTGACGTTAGGCATACTGAAAATTTGTAATAAATATTTTTTACTTTAATTTAATTTTTACTAGGGCTTTGTAAGATGAATGATATATAATAACTGTGTTCTAACGCAATTCACTAAGAAAGAATTAAGAGATAGAAATTCCTTAATTTGTTTGTTTGTTTGAAGTTAAGCGCAAAGCTACTTAATGGGCTGTCTTTGGTCTGCCTACTACTTGTATCGAAATCTGGGTTCTAGCGTTGTAAGTCTGCAGACATACCGCTGTGCCACTGGGGGGGGGGGAATTCCTTAATGAAAATATGAAGTGAACATACTTTTTATTTGTAGATATTGATGCAAAAAGAAACACCAAAAATAAAAATATAACACACTGCTTACTTATCTGTTTATAGCCTCTCCCCCTAGATGGCTCAGCGGTATACCTGGGAGCTTATAACGCTGTAAATGGAGTTTCGATACCCGCAGCGGGCACATTCTGTAGCTTTGTACTTAACAACAAACAAAAAAATACCTGTTTATATTCTGTTATTTTATAGGGTTGTCCATTTACACATGATAAATTATATAGTAAATGCGACCTGTTTGCATTTGAAACGTTTTACAAAAACAACAAAAAAATAAGTTATGAAGATGTTTTTAATTATATAATTTCTTGAACAACAAATAAAGTGACAATACAATTTAAAGTAAGATGTAATATTAATGTTTGTAATTTTTGTTTTTACGATCTACTATTTCGTTATCATTAAGAGATATTACAGTAGTATAATAGAGGAAATAATGATTCCCGTAACAGCAAAAGTAGCTTCGTGTGTAGTGTATGTTTCAAACAACCTTATTCATTTTCGCTGAAATGTATATTTTTATTTTAATGGCTTACCCTAATGTTTATCAAGTAAGGCTATTCCATTGTCTATGCCCTAGTGTTTTTAAAACCTAGGTAAGATATGTTTACTTGCTTAGAATGTTTATGCAAAACTACGCAAGAGACTCTGAACTGATATTCTTGGGGAAATTCAGCTAGCTAACAGCACTCACCATAAACTCTTATCTGACCGAATAGTTGTATTTGACTGTAACTTTTGAAGAGCACCCACCGTCACAAAGTGCAGCAACGGGATGCAAACCAGAAACATTTCGATTCCATGCCAGGCAACAGTTACCACTAGGCCACATCCAAATTAGCTTGGTAGAAATATGCTTTTTTTATTCAAACAACTAGGCAAGTAAAGGTCTTGCAGGATTAAAAAATAATTTGGAAGCTATAACAAAAATAGAAATGTCAGAAGTCAAATTGAAACTGTATTCATATATTTCGTCCACTCAAAAAAAAAAGATTATAGCTATCAATGTATCTAAGAAATTGCCTCATTGAATTTAGAATAGTTCTCAATAAGAAAGAGAAAAAAAGTCATTATTCAGTATTTGATATTACATTTTTCTTTTTTAATGGTTCTCGATAAACTTTTCTTGAAAATAGAAACTTGAAGTATATTAAAACTATAATGATTAAAACAGTAATAAAGCGGAAAGTGTGATACTTTTAAGTTTTATGAAATACAGGTTTTAATAATAGTGTTTCTCTATTTTGTTATTTTTAGTTGTAGTACGTCAAATAACTTTTGTAATATGGAAAACAGTTTAACATATCAGATGTAGATAATGTTTTTTGGCAAAACTTAAGATTTCAATCGACGTGTAATACATGTACATTGAATATACTAAAATATAACTGGAATTAAACAATATTTTAGCTATAACGGGGAAAAAACAAATCACAAAATATGTCAGTCATCCTCCTTCGTTTCGTTTTTATGTAAATTAGTCTTCTGATGACCTATCATGTGATCTTAAATGCAGGGATTGGTAACTCGTTTTACGCTCGAGGTACCTTAAATCTTAACAGCTCATGACATTTAACTTCAATATGGAGAATGATCACCATGAAGAGCAAGGGCGTAGTGGTATTGATGTTTCATGCGTAGTATCAGAGTGGCGATAAGATCCTTAGATATTCTTGACCGCTCCTCTGAAAGAGTTTATTCTACAGCATATTTAATGTTTATGGTCATTTGACGGAATATGACGCTTCTCTTAAGAGTATCCGACACGCACTCAATGGCATTTATTTCTTCTGTGCTTTTAGGACACGCCAGTTAATTAGTCCCCTCTTCTTTAACAACATTTCTCAAGTAATTACGAGCGTTAACACTCATTACGCTGAATTAATTAATTAGTCAGGATCATACAAAAATGGAGAAAAACTACAGTTTCAGTTTGACCAAGTATATGAAAAAATTCAAATTGATGTTATTAAGTGTGATTCACCAGTCTGGAGTGCCATGCTGAAACCCTACCAGTCAGATACAACATATATACTTCCACAGATTTTGGTACGTTAAATATGTATATACAAATATGTATATACTTATTAGGTTTATTGCATGAGACATTCAGGTTACGATATTTATATGTGATGAAAGTTAATGCTACATATATACTTCCACAGATTTTGGTACGTTAAATATGTATATACAAATATGTATATACTTATTAGGTTTATTGCATGAGACATTCAGGTTACGATATTTATATGTGATGAAAGTTAATGCTACATATATCACCCAAATGGTCATAGGATGTGGTCCCTATAATATGTAGAGTACCATTTCTTTGGACATAGAAACCAGTTCTTTCACCAGTGCTTCTTTCTACTCCCAACATTCTTCGGTATCGTGTGTACGTATCACAGTTTGTTTGCGTTTTTTCTTAAATAAAAATGGAACTATACCTGTCTATAGAGTCTCTCGTGTTATCTGTTTGCAGGATGAAGCGCGAAAAATGTGCGAAAGAAATATTGTTAAATTTGTCGTCAGTACACATTACATTGTTCTGGCATCATTAAAGGCGAATTGTTTTGTGTCTTTCTGTGAGCTAATTATACTGACGTATAGAATAGAATAGTTTTATGAACTCTGTTTGTAACCGTCTGTACATTTAGACGGCATCAACTTGCGGCTGTAAACATCTGATTCAGTATCGTAATAGGTGCCCCACAAGCCAGAATAAGCTAATATCGGTTGTCTGTTTGTATTGTGAATGCTTTTATGTGTCATTGGATTAGAAACTGTTCTGAATTCTGCAAGTGATATTTTGGGGACATTAGAAGCCAAGTAACAAAAACCTTCATTCGTGTAATCGCTCTCCATATCATTGAAGCATACTGATTTTCTTTTTTGAGATATAGCCACAGTACATGAATAGCTACAAGTATAATTATTCAATTCTGTCATTCACTCCAATATGACAAATAAAACAAGGCTGTGTGAAATTGCTATTTTTACACTGTTAGATCGTAGAACTGGTCATGCCTGATATTCACAATAACAATGAAATGAGAAGGGGAATTACATTATGTTATAGCATTAGTTTTGTCTTGTTATAGGTATGACATTACTACAAATCCAGATTTTTCTGTAATTGTTTTGTGCAGTGTAGTACTACACAAAGTAGATTGTTTAAATCTAAATATTAGTCCAAAAGAAGAGGCTACTTTGATATTTTGGTTTTTGGTGCCTTGATTTTTATTGCAAGATAAATGAAAGTTTAATCACAAAGCTGGAAGTACTGCTCACGTGAGTAGGCTTTGAATGTTTTTTTCTTTGTTTTTTAGTTAGCACAAGGAGTGTGACTTGGATATCAAGTAAAAGATCAATTTGTTTAAATTTGAAAATGTCAACAATCAAGGAGCTTCTAGAGTAAGAGGACAAATATTTATGTTTGTTTGTTTGTTTGTTTTTGAATTTCGCGCAAAGCTAC
>NW_013666435.1:371117-378975 GCF_000517525.1 Limulus polyphemus
TACTCTTTTACCAACGAATAGTGGGATTGACCGTCACATTATAACGCCCCCACGGCTGAAAGGGTGAGCATGTTTGGTGGGACGGGGATTCGAACTCGCGACTCACAGATTGCGAGTCGAGTGCCCTAACCACCTGGCCATGCCAGGCCAAATATTTACGTTAAAGTATTTTGTGAATAAAACATCATTGGTAAGGAATGCACGATTTTCTGGAATAAATGTCGAAGTTAATGGGGCTTATAAAGTGAATAAAAGTCAAAATTTTAAGAACGCGTGTTTTTCTGAGGTGATAAAGGTACATTAATAGAGCTTTTCTGATAATTCGGCTCAAACATAGGACGCTTTCAGTTTGTCTGTTTTTGTTTTTAGGATTACGTGCAAAGCTACTCGAAGGCTATCTGTGCATAGTTGTGCCTAATTTTTAAATCATATACTACAGAGAAGATGGATGGCTAGTCAACAACCCCTAACGCTAACTCTTGGGCTACCCATATCTCACAGAATATTGACATTTTACTGTTGCTCTTATAATTCTTATAGCACATCCACGGTCCAAAAATGCGAGGCGCGTTTTTGCGGCAGTTTGAAACCATAAATTTTCGGAATCACAGTCAGAGCACGCTATCCTCTATGCCATAACGGCCACAATTTCAGAAAATACTCTTTATCATGCATGCTTCGATATCTAAATAAAATACTACCAAACTGTTAACAAATCACCTCTTTCCTGGCTGCTTTATATTTTTCGTGTAATAACACGTAATACAATTATGATCCATGTAGTGTAAGACAAAAGTTGAAAGTTTTTATGAATTAAATGTTTTAGTCTATTCACGTAATTACATTTTTAAAGCTGTCAACTAACCACCCACAAAGATTAATACAATCATAGCAATCCATATAGTCGCCCTTACGTGCAATTTTAGATCTTTTCTAAGTTCATAGACCTTCCATAAAAGAACAAATCTAATTTCCGTCGTAAGTTGTAACCTTCTAGAAAACCCATTAAATTAAAAAAAAAAAGATTGAGAGTTTTCCTATCAGAATAAGGATTTTGTAACCATAAATTTCGTGTAAATGTTTAGGGCAAACTATATAGTGTCGTAAAATTATACGTATGTTAATATATATTTCTTCAATTCCATTTATCTGGTGTGGCTACCGACATAGATTAAAATAATTTATTTCAGTTCAAATTCACTTTTATACCAAGCAATAACATATCAAGTAGACCCTTCGAACTTACGTAAATATGATAGGATCACAATAAACCTGTTTTAATGGTAAGAAATAAGTTTCTTTGAATTCTATAGCTTAGTTATTGAAGACTTGAGATACTGAACGTAAGTTTACCTATCTGAGTATTGAAATGGAATCACTGAAATATGTGAACTTAGAACGTGAACTGTAATTTAACTAACGTAACTGTTACAGTCAAAATATGAATTTTAAATTATATAAAGTCTGTAGTTGCGCTTAACTCAAGACTCCTTTAATCTTGTTGATATACTAATTTATGTAATTCTCGTAAGTGCAATCACAACACGCGTTTCTCTTACATCCTTACTCGCACATTTGTCACCCATAATTGCAACAACATTTGGCTCCATCTTTTGACAGCAGATTACCAATTTCTAAACTTTTAGTAATCATTTTTTTAAAACACAAACTTGATTAATCTTATCACGACCAGACACTTTGTACTTCCAGGAATCAGAAGAAATTGGTAAATTTAACGAATTATCAAATATTTTAGATTTGATTCGATTGTTATATATATATATATATATATATATTCTTGCTTTCGTTTTTGAAGAATGGTCCTATAAACCACATACCATTAGATTCGGTGTAAGAAATATTTATGACCCCTGGGAATAGAAATAGTGGGTATACCAAGTACACCCTATGGTAGAGAAGGGGTAAAGTGCTAGTTCTGGTTTATAATTATTAAGTTATAGTTTATATCTGTAGATAATTTCGTTGCATAAGTCTGGAATGTTCGATTTGTACAAAAGTGCAAACAAAGCTACTGACTAGTGTTGCTATAAGTCCTAGTAGCTCATTAAATTGGAGTAAGCGAAATCAAAGCATAATATTCATTATATTACGACTTACTAACACCACACTTAACTCTTAATTAAACTATATGCCATTCACTTGCTATCTGCTAGGTTTCAGCTCATATTTACCTTATGATCGGCCACTCCGAGATATTCTAGTAGTTATTAACTATGATATATTAAAGCATTTCTGAGGCGTTGGTTGCAATGCAACTCTGCAAAAAAAGGAAACGTTTTATTTGTATCTCTACACATTTTTTTTTTCTTTCATCAGATAAAAATAAACCAGGGTAAAAATACCGATCGTCTCCTTCACATCTTTCTGACTAATGGCATGAGTAGTAATGAGTTTTTATTACATTGATAATTCATTATAAGCACTATATCGGTACAATGTAAACAATGCACCTTGTTTTAAAGACCAGGACAAATTGTTAGTGGTTGAGAAACTACTTTTCTTAGGAAATGGTAATTTAAATAGATGAAAGTTCCACCTTCTGACCTAGAAATAAAGATTACAAATAATAATGTGACCGTGTTTTCTTTTCTCAAGTAAAAAAATAACTTGGTCCTTTTAGCATCTATATGCGTCCCTATAAATCTTAAAAATTAAATACTCTTGAACTTTTGGGCCACATTAAATTCGATTTGGTTGTTAAGCACAAATATACATAATGAGCTATCTGTGCTCTGCCAACCACCAGTATCAAAACTCTAATTTTAGAGCCGTAAGCCTGCAGACTTACCGCTGAGCCACTGGAGAGGCACTGCTTAAACGAGAAATTTGAAAAGGAAATTTTGAAGCTTTGCAATGATTTTTGTAATTTTTAGATAAAACAAAGTAATAGTAACTTCATACGCTAAAGAACAATAAAGAACTTTTAAACTATAAAAGTGGCCTGTTGATTTAGGCGTTCGATTCGCAACCTGCAGATCGAAAGCATTATAATGCGTTAAATTCTCGCTATTCATTTGGTAAAGAGTACAGCATGTGTTGGCAGTAAATGCCAAGTGGTTGCCTTCCCTATGGTCGCCAATTCAAAACTAGTGATGGCAGCAGTTAGCCTTAGTACTTTTGCCTGAAATAAACAAACAAACAACACAGATTACTTGCTACGCGTATGAAAGGCAAGCCACTTCAAAAGTATGGTCGTCTGACGCAGATAGTTCTCGAGTACCTTTCCCGATAACTCAGCAGTAAGTCTAGGGGCTTATGAAACTAAAAATCGTTTTTTTTTCTGGGCCATTTATTTCATGTTTCTGAGGAAGAATTACTCAATAAACAGAATAAAACAAACTGAAACGAATTTGTTCCAGCTACAGTTTTAAATTTATATAAATCTTTAGATGTCCTATTTCAAGGTACAATTACAGGTGGCATCTTAATGGGATCATCCATCTATTTATTGCCTAGAGGGGAGACGTGTTGCTTTCCATTAATGAAGACTTTAGTGATAGATATCTTTGAATAACTGGTGATAAATGGTCTTGGATAATATCACTCCTGCATGTCAGGCGTCTGCTATCACGCCCCTTTGAAAGTCAATCTACCGTCTTTTTTTAATTCATCTGCAAAATAATCTAACTATCTTACGACCACGTTTGGACTTATAAGGTTCAGGCTGTGATCCGGAACATTAAGTGTGTTTTAAATATGTGAGTGAAGACATTCAAAGGACAGAGGCTCATTGACAAAAAAAGAACACGCTTTTGAAACAACGTAAGGCAAGCTTTTTTTAATTGTTTGTGTGTGTGTGTGTGTGTATGTGTGAAGGGGGTCTCTGAGGACTTCCGGTTGCTTCTACTACAAATAGGGTGAAAGGCAACAATAAAGAAACGTGTCCTCTTTTATTCCTACTCCCTTTGTTTTATAACCTTTTTATGATCTAAATCTAAACAGTGAATTATTACGTATTAATATTTAATAATACATTAATATGATTTTTTATTATAAAGATCTACAAGTTTCTGTGTTCCATTCAATAACTCGCAGGAAGCAAGTTGTGGAATCAGATGAATCTTTTCGTAGTTGTTGCCAATTTTTACGACAGAGAAAAAAAGAAAAGAGTACTTCTAGGGCGTAAAGGAGAGAGATTACAGGCTTGGGCCCATCCAGCCAACCTCCTGTGAACGTCACTTTGTGTGTGTGTTGGGGAGGGGGATAATTATACAAATTGCCAGTTTATCGTGACAGAGAGCTTTCATCATGTGATGTTAAATATAACATTCATTATCCTAACAAGTTAAAAGTGAAGCGGTAGTCTGATTGCTTATAACGCTAAAAACGTGGTTTCGATACCCGTGGTGGGCACAGCACAGCTATCCCATTGTGTAGCTTTGTGCTTAACTACAAACAAACAAACAATTTTTGTAAGTATAATATTTTTAAAATTTACATAAGAAAATGGAAATGTTTCTTCTTTTTTTTTAATGTCTTCTGGTGGCTCGGGGGAAAGTCCGAAGGCCTATAACGCTAAAAATCTTGGACTCACTGTGAGCACGGCACAGGTAGCCCATTTTATGCTTAATAACTAACAAAAAACAAATAAAATATTTTTAAATAAGTAAAATAAGTTTTGACTGTTCATACAAATAACATTACTGAGGGAATTCGTTTTCCTTAGGATAATCTAAACACGTCTTTGATATATTGTCCTCTCGTATAATTCATTAACTTTAATTCCCTGCTGACTTCTTTTCTAATTTCAAAGAGTAAGATAACTAATATCCAGCTTTTTTGTTAAAATTTAAAAAACAATGCTTAAACCACATTTTATTTTAAAACGTGATATTTTTACAAACAATAATAGATAAAGTTGCATCAGGGAACTTCACAAGGACATGATGGAATGGTTCTGCTGTTATTACAGATTTTCTAGGTGTCTTCCTCTCTCAGAGAAATAGTGGAAGAGTTGGAGATATAACTAGAAGCTTCTGAATCATCGTCAAATCCAAAGAGTTGTATGTAACCTTGTTAAAGGCACTAAGGGATGTGCTCGGCGTTACTACGATGTTTGCTGTGTTCGAAGATCCACTTACACGATTTATTTTCTAGATGAATTCATTGCTTTGGAGATTGGAATCAGGGTACACTGTTGTCTTAGTTTTTTCAATTCCATTGAGAATATTGTAGGCTCCGGCCATTCTTAAAAATGCCGTGTTGTTTTAGTTGTACATCGTTTAATGATCTTGCTGTACACACATTCTTCCTCGGAAACAACGTTGTGATGTTTTCTTTCAGCCATAACGCTTCTCGTGGCGAAATTGAACGTTCAATAGTTGGGAAGTGAATATATATATATATTTAAAGCACCACCAAGTTTGAATTATCGTATATTTTAACAATTGTTTCGTTTTTTGCTTTTCGCAAGCTTTAAGGCTACTCTTCAGCCAACCTAATTAAAAACTTACAAAATATAATGTATAAAAGTTATATAATCTTTAATAAATTCATATTAATCAAAATAAAAAAGTTATTACAAAGTATATATATATGTATTTATAAAAACTCATAAATCCCAATATTTGAGAAATCAATATCAAATAATAATTAAAAAACAATATTTTTCATTGAATAGCAGAAAGGTAAAATGGAAAACAATAACTAAAAGTTCGTGTAATAAGTTTGTTTGTTAAAATTCGCGCAAAGCTACACGAAGGCTATCTGAGCTAGCTGCCCATCATTTACAAGTGATAAACTAGACGGAATACAGCTAATGAACACCACTCACCGCCAACTCTTGGGTTATTCTTTATCAACGAAATGTAGGATTGAGCTTCACATTATAACGTCCTCAGGGCTGAAAGAGCTAGCATATTCGGTGACGGGTTTCGAATCTGTAGCTTGCGAGTACAGCGCTTTAACCACCAGCTCATGCCAGATCTGTTGTAATAACAAATGATACTTAAGATACGATTAATAAATGTTCTGAACATCTTAATGACCTTTAACAAGAAACTTATACTGATTCATACTAAACGTCAAATTCTCTGTTTTGCCGACGTAATTTTCACCACAAAGTACATTTTATCATTTAAGTATGTTTTCTTGTAAAGTACAAAGCAACGGAATGGGCTATCTGTGCTCTACCCACCGCTGACGTACCACTGAGGCACATATAAGTAAAGTTCTTATGATTTTAAACGTAACAGTTCCATCTATATTTGTAATAATATTAGTTTTGGTAATATAACTTAGATTACACACTCGGCATCTTAAGTCTTTACATTGAGCAATACCTTTTTGGTCTATTTTCATTATTATATTTATAACAAAGTAACCAGTTAAAGTTTTTGGGCTGTCTATAAGCTACAGTAACATTAATATTACTTACGGCTCTTTTTATAGCGTTAGGTGAATAGGAGGAAATCAAAATTTTACCCCCTGCATCAACCAGTACACCTAGGGGTATATGTAGTAACAGCTGGTGACACTTTTGATTGATTTTTAGTTTTTGAGCTATGTCAGTTCGTGCAAAATTATACAATTGTCAATTAGACCTCAGAAACTCTTCTAATCCATTTAACCTAACACTTCGTTTTTCTTTCAGTATTACTTACAACTTCTACAATTCTTTTTACTGACGTGTACGGAATACATATTTTGCAAATATAGTATGATTACGTCTAAAATCATTGTCAGGTATTTCAATTACCATATTCAAGAAAAGTATGGCTTTTTCAACAGTGAAGTTTAAACTCGACTAAAATTAAACCACATCAACTGAATAATAAAATAATCATCAATGTACCTGAGCCAATGCGACATCACATTCGAGCTAACATCATTTTTGATCAGCAATGGTATGTACATCTTCTCATCTAAGAAACACATTACTAAAACACCACAGGTAGATACCATTTTGTACCTATGGCGGTTCCTCTAATTTGTTGGTAGAAATCATTATAGATAGAACAATTATAATTAAAGTACCAATTTAACAGCTTCGATTAAATTTTCCTCAGTAATTCTGGGATGCAAAAGCTCTGAATAATGTTTACAATTATAATTTACACCTATAATACTAAATTTGTGTATAAAATTAGTATATAAATAGTGGAATTAAACTGGCTCTATAACCAATTTAATCATGCAACTTAGATACAAAGTCTAAGTAGTCTATCATATGACTCTTAATTTTAACAATACAGTCTTAACATTTCATCCACAATGGAACAAATAGGGCTAGCAGGACAACGTTGTCCTGCAATAGGTCTACTAGAGCAAAAAGAAGGTTTAACAAGTTGTACTAATCATAATTTAAATTAAAACAAGCGTTAATATGTCTCGGCAGTTACGTATTTCTTTGTTAGATAATAAAATTCACATTAATTGGAATAAAATGAACTAAATAATCTATTTCTAGTTCATTAAATTGTCCCCTGTACTTCTGAATAAAATATTTATTTATTTTTATATTACATCTTTGTCATAATTATTGTTCTCAAATTTAATACAAATTATTCCTTAAAATTTCTACAACCATTATGTCATAAAAGCTTCTTGACATTAACATTATTGTGTTCTCTTTATCAGATCGTTTAAAAATTATACGTACGACCACGTATTGCGTAAGATAAGTTTTACATTATCTACCCATTCAAAAATGATAAGGGTTGGTGATGTAAAACTTAATATACATCTCAAAATGATATGGTCTTAGTTATGAATTAATATCTTGCAGTTGGTAAAACTCTTTGAGTTTGATTCGCCTAATCAAATCATTTACATCTTGATTTATTTGTAAGTGATTAGATATGTTAATAGGACATCAAGATAAAAACGTTTTTGTTTG
>NW_013666435.1:379122-382786 GCF_000517525.1 Limulus polyphemus
GGTTTTAGCGTTGTAAGTCCGCAGACATATCGCTGTGCTACGTGGGGGGGGGGCGAAAAAAACGTTTTTAGAAACAATATTGCCTTTGTAAGACAACTAACATGAGCAGTATGTAACACAATATGCACCTCATCGCTACGGACAAACATTCATCGTTACCTGTATATTGGTTCGATCATTTCTGAAATATCCTCTTTTTGTATATCATATAAAATCCCTAAACAATTTAACCTTGTAAATAATTAAGATATTTAAAAACATTAAAAAAAAAACCTCAAGCTATTGAAATTACATTTAAATTGCTTTCAATATTTTGTAAGTTTCTCAAACAATATAATATCTTGTAGTGTTAAAAATTATAATGGGCTTCTTCTTTGTTTCATGAGTGAAGATTGCACAATGTTGTTCCCATAATATATTTTGAACTACTTCTTATAATTTTCTCGTTGGTACACGTCTTTATTATCTTCCAACAGTTTACATCTGTTTGTTCCTTTTTTTATATTCTTTAAAAGAGTGGAGACCAGAACTATATTCAATATTCATTGTTTCGCTTTCAAATTGATCGGGATTATGTTCTTTGCAACAATGTTTACGTGTACTATTTTTTAAGAATCTTATTTTTTCATCCCAACTTCTTTTACTTCTTCCTTACAATGTTTATTTAATTTTATAGTATAATATTAAATTTGGTCTTGTTTGCTTAGTACTGAGATATCAGTTACCATGTCACTGTCGACTTTCTGTACTTCTGCTGAATAGCAACTTGTTCAATTTCTAAAGTTTTACTTTCATTCTTGTTGTTTTTCAATTTCAAGAACCTTACTAACTTTATTTTATTGTCCGCCTTGTTATGAGTTGTTGATGATTTTTAATCTTTTTGAAACAATTGATGGATCTTGCGACATCCCAAGTGATTGAACAAATGAAAAACAGCATGAGAAGAAGATACTTTTAAGTTGTTTCACGGCATTAACTTCCTTAGAGAAAAAATTGAAGATATTTGCTTAACAAATAATAATGAGTTTTGGACACTTTGTAAACCTAAAGTGCGATTAACCATGTCATCTCTATTTTTATTTTCCTATTTTTTCAACGTTTTGGTTTTTGTTTTGTTTGTTTTTTAAGTTAAGCACAAAGCTACACAATGGGCTATCTGTGCTCTGCCCACCACGGGTATCGAAACCCGGATTCTAGCGTTGTAAGTCCGCAGACATACCGCTGTGCTACTGGGGGGCGTTTTGGTTTTTATGAATTGTTGTTCAACATTTTTATCCTATCTTCAACAAAGATCAGTTTAGGTTTTCTTTATACCCATGCTTAATTTTCTCTATAATTGTCACACCCGCAATTGCTCGATTATATAAGACTTTTGAATTACTTCTCAATAATGTTCTGATGTAAATAAATCTACACTTAAGTTCTTACATATTTTACCAAAAGAATGCAGTATAATGGGTTATATCTCAACTCCAGTACATATTTTTAAAACCATTACCTATTGATTTTACAATGAATTTTAAATGGTTCTCAGGAATAACACCCCCAAAAGATAGCTTGTCACCATCTTATTATCGGTTTAAAGTGAACATTTTATTAGAGAACTTAATAATGAAATAATCTTTGTTTTTACTTTTCACATGACGTTCTTCTTCTTCCACTGAAAATTACAAACTAAAAATAATGCATCAAAAACAAAATCCCCTCATCTCCAAAATGTGTTTTTAAACGATACTTGTTTTCATCGATTTGTAAGTAAAGAACAAGATATACTAAGTTATTCAAACAAAATATTATTTTGTAGAGTTGAAAGCTATAACGGACTGTTCCTTCTTTTTTATATTTCTTGAGTGAGACGACATTTCGATCTCTATGCTGAGGTCTACAGAGTCAAAACTGTCTTAAATATCAATGCAAATCAATAATAAAGAAAAGTCTACCTTCCGAAGCTGTTCTGGTTTTCAGACTTCTAAGTGAAACAGTTAAGCACGAGCTGAAGAAGAGTACTTCACCAATATATTTATGTTGAAATATAGGTACACGATCTTGATAAAAAAATTTCCGCATTTTGAGGTTTAAAGGAATTGTTTGTAAATCCAAATCCAGTCTTTCAAAAATGATTTTAAAATGTATCAAAAATATAAGTTTAAAATACATTTTGAAGAGAATATGGATCAAAATATATATATACATTTGACAAATAGATCACTTGTCGGTCTTAAAAAATACCAAACTATTTGTTACAAGATTTTGTAACTAACACTCATCATTAGAGGTTAAGCAAGCTAGAGCTAACGAGTAAAAATACTGTGGAATAATTGGATCAAAAACCAGATACAAATAACCGTTAAAAAAGAATCGATCATACTTCAAGCAACACACTCTGTATCTGTTCTGGGTTTGAAGAGAGACCAGGAAAACCCTTTGTTCCTTCCAAGACTGTATTATAGCAATGTCATCACAAAACCTGATATTATACATACTCCTTGCTATTCCATCTCTTTCATAACTAAAACAAAAACAAAAACTCAACGTGGGTCATAGCTGACGATATGTGTAGTCTTAGAAGTTATTACTTAAAAATATTTCCTTACAAGACAAACAAAATGAAACGTAAAAATGCTTTCATGTAAATGATTAAAAAAAATCGTAATACTGTATGCTAAATTCCGGCTTAAGAATTATTTGTTTGGTAATAGTGATGTATGAAGCAGGAAGCACTATGAAATAAGTAGGTTGAAGTGTTACTACATTTTGGTAGAGAAGAGTTATAAGTATTACAAAAAGTGATATATTCTATGCTAAAACTTGAAATAAGTTATATTGACGCCCTGCAGTGAAGTACAACATACAGCAAAATAATTCACATTAAATGGTATTTAAAACTTAATTTTTGTTTGTTAAATATTGTGCAAAGCTACTCGAGGGCTATCTGCACTGGTTATCCCTAATTAAACTTAATTTTTGTTTGTTAAATATTGTGCAAAGCTACTCGAGGGCTATCTGCACTGGTTATCCCTAATTTTGAAGAGATAAGGAAGGCAGCTAGTCAACACCACCTACCGTCAACTCTTGAATTATTATGTACAAGCGAATAGTAGGATTGACCGTCACGTTATAACGTTCCCACAGATAAAAAAGACAAACATGTTTGGCGACGTCACGCGACCCGCTAATTGCAGGTTGAGAAATGTAAAATTATTTTTCACTGTAATTTTACAACTGAATGAAACCGAAGCTGAAAGAGAAAAAGAACACAAGTGATAGCAAATTTCTAATAAATAAATTTTATAATAGGAGAATTATTGGTTTCTTCTGTTGAGGGAGGTTGGAATTCTGTACTCAAGTCGTCTGCTTTGATAAATACGAGTAAAAAAGGTAAAGATAAGCTGTAAATAAACTAATAATATATTAAAAGATGTTAGCGGTGAAAATATTGGACACATTTTCTTTCTTGCATGAATATAAATAAAATTTGGAAGGTCTCATGATCAAAGGACATGCCCGGCATGGCCAGGTGGTTAGGGCGCTCGACTCGCAATTTGAGGGGTCGCGGGTTCGAATCCCCGTCACACCAAACATGCTCGCCCTTTCAGCCGTGGGGGCGTTATAATGTGACGGTCAATCCCACTATTCGTTGGTAAAAGGTAGCCCAAGAGTAGGC
>NW_013666435.1:383786-386559 GCF_000517525.1 Limulus polyphemus
GCGCGAAATTCAAAACAAACAAACAATCAAAGGTCATGTAGTTTATAAGAAACGGAAAAATATGGTATAACCCTGTTCCAATAGTATCATTTCAGATTTTGCAACAATATTGTTCTAGACCAATGGAAAAATTATTAGCTAACTTGAGAAACTTTTTATCTGTTAGAAAATGATGGTATGGTGTGTCTGAATGTAGATATAGGATTAATGGGTTGTTTGCTTGTATCTTAAGTATAATTAAAAATATATTTATTATTCAAGATGTACCACAGTAAATCAAAATTTTAAAGTATTTTTAAGATATGAAAATGATTATTTTTAGAAGGAACCAAAGCTGTACAGTAAAAGACTTTCCAATATCATTAAAAATGCAAAAAAATTTGACAATGTTCATTAGGCATAATGAAAAGAGAAAAAAACTTTAGTAAACCGATTATAAATAAATTGATTTATGTTACATTCATTACGAAAAGTAATGATAAATTAATAAACGCTATTAAAAACACAAAATATGCTTTTCTTTAAATTGATTTAATAATCCACAAATGATACTTATATTTGCATGATTTGCATATGCTGACAGAGTAGCATGTCATCGTAGACGCGAGCCATGGCCCACGGACGATATGTTTAACATCTACATGTTTGGTCATTGAAATGCCTTACATGTAAATTTATAACTCGAGGTATATACATTACAACTCTTCCCTAGGAAAAATGTTCTTATAGCGAGATATGAGATAACTGAATAATATAGAATGAACATTTTGAATGAAAAACCTTCCGACTTAAAAAGCCATTGCAATGAATCTGGGCATATCTCCTAGCAAAATTAACAGAATTATAAAGAATTTGACGTCATCAAAGGGTTACAAAGCAAATTCAAGAAACTTCTAGCCACATCTCATAGCCAATGGCTATTTTCACGAGAAAGATATTAAAGAAAATGGAAGCATAGTAATCCCATTTGACCACGAACCTGTCAAGCTTCTCAATACAAGTCAAATGGACTTTTAAGTCTTTAGCCTACTTAAATGAAGTCTTTGAATTCGACGTCCAAGTACAATGGAGGGTCTGTGCAGTTATTTTTTGCTGTTGCTGTTGTTTTTAAGATTTGTGGTTTAAAACTAGTTTCACCATTCTTTGCAAAAGTTTGTTACATTGGAAATTGCGGTGTCTTACCAATAATATGTAATAAGGATCTGTTCCCCAATGGATCAACATAGTTTTAAGGACTAAAATATGAGGTTCGATTCCTCACGGTGGACAAATCATAAATATTCCATGGTATAGCTTTACGCTAAAAGTATAACAACAACAGTAACCATGGTCATTGGACCAATAAACAAGTAGAGAGTGGAAGAAGCACAAGAAATGGAACATATTTCTTTGTACCTGATGATGACAAAACCTTGTCGAAACGTTGTACATTTGCTGTTATGTTAAACTTGTATTAAAGTTTTTCTTCATTACCCATTCAAGCCGTCTCCAACCATTATATTTCTTAAAATGTGCGACTAATTTTAGTATACGATAGTGCCTCATCTTAATTTCCTCTATAACTATCTCAAACTTCGTTCTGATATTATCTTATGAAATAAATATAATGGCAACTTTCCTCTTTCTTCAGCAAGAACAAAAGTCTTTTTAATCACTGAATTCTTGTAAAATTACGCAGTATATTTTTGAAAAGGGTAGTTTTAGGAACACTGCGTGATTCAAAGGAATTCGATAAAAAACAGGTAAGGTTCATAGTTACTCTCCACAATTATTGTCGTTTCTGTAGCGGAGCAAAACATTAAAAAACTTTGGTGCTAACGTACAAAATATTCATGCTAAAAATTAAATATATAAGTTAATAAAAATATATTAAGTATCCTTCAAATATGTAACATAATTGCAATATTTTAGAGAAAAATTGAGGGACAAAAAATGGGAGTTCAGAAAACATTAAGGCGGCTAAGACTGCAGAACTGTGGCTCGAAATACGTGTTTTGGTTACACTCTCACTAACGTTAAACATAAATAATATTGAATTATTAAAAAGATAACTCACATTAGTTTCCAGTAAAGTTTTAGGGCTATGTTAACTGCAGAGGTATTCGTGAACTGATATAGCGACTACATAAAATAATATGTAACTCTCAACAACATAAGTAGTAAACAACAGTATATGAATATCACTAGGATAAGAAAACGTTTCATACGATATTTGTAAAACAGTGAACATCACCGTAACCAAAACCAATATTTCTTGAGGTTAAACATGGGTTTCAAGCTATAACTTCCATATTTATTTATATATATATGTGTGTGTGTGTGTTTGAGTGAGTGAGTGAGAAAGAGAGAGAGTGCGTGAAGGAAGCCAAACAAACACGACCTTGTTGTAAAACTATGTCCTCTTAGTTATGATTGGAAGTTTTATACTGAAATATCATTTTGAAACATCTGCTCAATGTAACAGTAATGGCTCTTTCTACATTAAGAGCAGATGTGAAGGTTCTTTACAATAAGATCTCCATATTAACACTGATGGCCGTTATTTCTGTCTCAAGTGCAGCTGACAGACTTCTAAGATCATTACAAGATCTGGATACTGTCGGTTCTGAGTTGATCTGGTACAGACTTCAAATATCACTTCAAGATTTAGATACTGCCGGTTCTGAGTTGATCTGATACAGACTTCAAATATCATTTCAAGATTTAAATACTGCCGGTTCTGAGTTGATCTGATACAGACTTCAAATATCATTTCAAGATTTAAATACTGCCG
>NW_013666435.1:386940-392001 GCF_000517525.1 Limulus polyphemus
AATCTCCAAAGGCAGATCAACATTTTCAGGTAGTAACTACTTACAACGTCATACCTCAATACAGCAAGGATTGTACAATAAATTAAATAAAGTGTTTTTTCTACAGTAAGTTGATAGATATGAAGTCCATATTTTCATGGAATACCCACGTGGGTCAGCAGTGAGAGTGGGGACTAATAACGCTAAAACCTATAGTTCCATTCTTCAGGGTTAACACATCGCATATGGTCTGTTGTGTAACTTTGATCTTAGAGCAAAGAAACCGACAAATACAACCAGTGAACAAATAAAATAAAAAAGTATTATATATTATAAAAACAAACATACAAATATAAGTTCCGAAAAAATAAAAAAGTATTACGTATCGATACAATGCTAGAGAAACAAACCTATAAACATATAAAGTTCTAAGGAAATAACATAAAAGAAGTATTATATATTCAAACAGTGCCAGAAATATATACTACAATGACAAGAAATACCAGTGAAACCGAGAAGATGTTGAGAGTTAGCTTTTTGAAATACATAAAACTACACAAGGGGCTACCTGTGCTTTGCCCACTTTGAGTGTCGAAAACCGATTTTTAGCCAGCTGACTTACCACCGAGAGGAGGACAGCTATTGACAGAAGTAAATGATTACGTAGAATATTACCTTACATACCTTATATTTCCAAATCACTAAATTTCAGGTTGGTTCTAAGATAATGATGTAAACAAGTTCTAAGGAATATTTTAAACATCGTGAATTTGATTAAGGAAGAAACACAAGAAATCCGAATAACTTATGAGTAGAAATAAAGAAGAATGTATAATAATGTGTCAAACACACTATATCTGCTATGTCCAAATATCAGGGCTCATCAGCCTGGCTGGTATACGACAGGCATAGAAATGGCTGAGACGCTATTTATATTACCAAATTGCACGAACAATAGCTGATATAGTGTAAACTGCATAAAGCTGGTGAAGCTTAACCTCTATCAAGTGGACAGATCTTACAATAAAACTGATTTTAGAGCATCGAATGTATCAGTTGTTTTGGTATGACATAATAGGCTCTGATATTCACAATACTGTGTACTCCAGTTTGTTCTTATTTTTTTCTGTTGGCTCAGCTAGAGCATAATATTTTATCTAGTTGTTTGGAAACATTATTCGTTCGATATGTAAAAGGAATTCAGGATTATTTATTACTTTAGAATAATATGACTTGCGGATAGATATTTAACACGCCAATATCCCATAAAGCATTATTTAAATCCCTATGTTTGATACTCTCGATTTTATTTATAGTATCAGTGTTAGCAAGTACAATAGAATGAAGTATTTGTTCGTGTCAAATGTGCCGATAATAATATTTTAATCAAAGTTCTTTGTCGATTCAGTATAGAGTGTTATTGTTTTAAACGATATTGTATGTAAAAGTAATTTACTACATTTAGTTTCAATAGTTAATTATGATATTAAGGAATCATCACAACTCTTATCATAAAAGTAAAGATGTAGCTTGTGAGTATTTTTGATCACTTTATTTTAGCAATAGTCTTTACTGTGCGAACAAATTAAGAAACCTTTTAAAATATTAAACCTTTTCTTTCTGAACCTTTATATATTAAAATATAGAAACTGGAAACACGTAATAAGTATTAAACAAAACTAGATTATTAGAGTTTCATACAAATTTAACGGTTTATTGAAACACTGACTTCATCAGAATTAAAGGTGTGTGTAAAGAAACCAAGTGAAACATAAGAAACCCCATGGGGTTCTCATGACGAAATGTAGGTTGAAATAAATCGTTATCTGTTCCTCTGAAGTCATTGCTTATAAGTTTTGTTGTTGTCGTTGTTATTTGGTCCAAAACTAACGCAACTACGTGTAAAATATTTAAACCATAAAATACATACTAATATGGGATATTAAGGAAATTCTGATTTCATTTTATAATAGAAAACAAATGATAACTTAAGCATGTTTATGTAGAGAAAACTTGTAAATCGATTATGGTCGATAATCATTATTTTATTTGTTTATTTTTTATTTTTTTGTCCTATCCACTTGTCCCTTTTGGCGGAATCGCAGGAAGCTGTGAATAACGTGAGTAACATTAAACTTACGTTTTGTGTCAGTGGTATCAAGTCCAAACCAGTTTTGTCCGAGTGATGAGATGTGTGTTCTGAATGTTTATTTTAAAAAGATACTCATTATCTTTATTGGGTTTTAATGGGGGATAGTTGATATAGTTGCATACCAGCAGACACATAAAGATGACCACTCTCCTTTAACGAGGGCCTTTTCCAACCATGACTCTAAATGACAGTAGGTCTGGCATGGCTTTGTATTAGGGCACTCAACTGGCAATCTGCAGGTCGCGGGTTCGAATCCCGTCCCCGAACATGCTCGCCTTCTCTACTGTAGGGACGTTATATATGGCAGTCAATCCCACTTTTCGTTGGTAAAGAGGAATCCAAAAGTTGCTTTCCTTCTAATCTATCACTTCAATAGTAGGGACGGTTAACGAAAATAAACTTCGAGTAGCTTTAAAGAAAATTCGACACAAATAGATTAAGCTATAGTATATATTCCCCGAAAGGAAGCCGAAGACCACTTGAAGGGGTCACCTGTTTTAACCACTCGCACCAATATACAGTAGTGTGTTGTCTGTCAGTGAGTGAGTAGGCACTAAAATGACGTCACATAAGGAAAGTTAACGTTATAATTTGTACTGTCGTAACGTCAGTAAAACGTGCGCGTGCCATGAATGACGAGAAAAATTATGCACTCTGATGGCTACAACACAGCATGACATATGAACTTCAAAAGTAAGAAATACAAATATTTGTTAATCTAAATTTTGGTTTTATTTAGTCTTGAAACAGAACACTTTCGGGGACCCCATGGAAGTACATCTAGTATTATGACAACATAAACTAATTTAAGTGTACCTGCGTTCAGCGTTAACTACCAGTTTCATCACTAGATATCGTGATCAATTGGCCTAGTAAGTATTGTGCCGGATTGTGCTATTGTGCGATGTAAGGGTGACTATTTGCCTTTCCTCTATCTATCAATTGAAACTTATAGACTGTTAGCCCTTGAATAGCTTCGCGCGAACATTCGAAATACATTGAAACTCAAAAGTATGATATACAACAAAAATATAAGATACATTCATGTCTGTCTCTTTAGGGTGAAAAAATTAATTACTTTCTGTAGGGATTTTGATTGCCATACCTGTGCAACTAAATATATATATATACGTACAAATTTCCGGACCAACACTGAGGATCACGCCACTGTATAATCATAGCTAATATTAAAATGTACCTCTACTAAACAACACGTATCTTAATGTACTTATCACATTTAATTTGTTTTATTGTTACTAAAAATAAACATTTTCACTTTTCTCTGATGATTTGTGACAATTTTACAGCAATTTGATGATGGTTGAAGATATTTTTTACACCATTTCACAAACTTAATGCTGATTATTGACATTCTTACAACATTCTACAGACTTAATATTGATCATTGACATTTTTACAGTATTCGGTAAATTCACTTACCTTGTAATTTAAGGAGAAATTTTTACTTGTAACGAAAAACCTAAGAAACAACAACATGAGATTGGTTAAATTTTATGAGTAAATTTTGTAACATTTCATAATTTTGTTCAAATTAAACGTTTATTTCTTTATAAGGTAAAAGATGACAATAAGTGCCTCGGACAATATAGAAAAAGAGGGAGAGTAATATACACTTTTATATTAGTTCGCTTATATACAACACCACCAAAACCATTATATTTTAAAATATTTCTCCTAATTGAACCAAAATAACGAATTAACGTTTCATCCGCTTCAGTTAATTATAAATGCTGAAAACCTTCTTTTTATCGTGCAAAGTATCAAGGTAATTGATACGTGGTAAAAAAAGTTTGGCCTTATTGAGGTTTTTATAGAAGCTCTGACAAAGACACTTTTCATAATGGTTATATGAATTTCTGTTTTTCTTTTTTGGTCTCTTTTTTAGAAAAGATAATCTATTAATTTGGTACTGGAACTTCTGTTGTAGTTGTATTGTATTGATCCCCGTGCTTCTAATTTAGAAAAAAAGGGCAATGTTGCAAATATATTCCAATAGATGTCAGTAGTTAAAATCGTTAAGAAGTTAACTGGAATATTCGTTGCGACAGTATTTTATTTTGATGACGTTTATAACCTTAAATCTATATCACGTAACTCACATACCATGATATGTGTTATTTGAAGACAAAGTTCCTAAGGCTATTTGCCGACGGTGGGCCAGCACCTGCTGCCAGCTCTTGCGCTACTATTTATCAAAGTATAATCGGATTGACTGTCACATTATAACGCCCATATGACAGAGCTAGCATATTCAGCATCTAGTTTCGTTCCCGCAACTAGCAGACTGCGAGTCAATAGACCTAACCTCAAGGCTATACCGTGTTTAACGTTTATAAAAATGTACGTGTTATCTAGTGGTATTGGTCGTGAACAATTAATATGGAGATCATTCGTATTTAAAAAAAAAGGATCAATATATTGTTTTTATGCTTAGACTTCCTAGCATAAGTACGAATATTCAACGTTTAAAAAGCACAAGTATTTATTGTATAAGTTAAAGGTGAAAATATACAATTATAAACTTTATACAATTAAATACACTCCACGTTTCAGTGGAAAAAGTTCCACCATTTTCAGGAGACCAGATTGTATAATTGTATTAAGTCGTCAAGAAATTAATGTCGCTTTTTGTAGATGAAAAAATCCAAACAACTTATATATCCAAACAAATCATTTATTAAATGAAATAGTCTCCATTCTTATCAATGATACTTTTCATCTTACAATCAGGTTGTTAATACCCTGATTAAAGAAATCACTTGGCTTTGAAGCAAAAAACATGTCGATGTCCTCTTTAACACATTTCCATACGTTTTTCCATTAAGATGGTGTTGCGGCGAACAAAAAAGATGGTAACCTGATGGTGCCATATCTGGAGAATATGGTGGGTGGGGAGAGGACTTCCCAAC
>NW_013666435.1:392981-403501 GCF_000517525.1 Limulus polyphemus
GGGGTTAATGAAAGTGTTCCAAAACGCGACATTAATTTTTTGACGACATAATATATTTTACTTTTAACTTATACAATAAATTATTGTGCATTTTTAAACGTTGAATGTTTTAAGTTATCTTATGAAAAAAAGATTTGCATCTATTTAAAGAAGTCGCTAAATGAGAAAATGTAAATTTTTATTTCGAAGTATTGATTCGAATGTTTGTTTTTAAAAAAATCTCTTAATTAAATTCCAAACACAATGACGTCATATGTCGTGAACTGCTTTTCGTGATTTTTCTGTTAATAAACACATAACCTTCTAAAGAAAATTATTAAAACAGAATAAATCTATCTCAATGTGTTGAAACTTTTGGGATATGATGGCTATATATTTTTGCTATTGCTCTTTAAGTCTAATTAATGCACACTATTCTTATCTAGAAACCTAAATGTACCATTTGTATCCATCCAACATAATGGTTTGTAGACTTAGCCAACTTTGGCTGGAGGCAGTTCTCGTAATCCTGCTTTAACGCTTACTCACCGTCAGTGAATTGTTTTTACTAAAAAAAAACACAAAAAAACGTGCTAAACATTTGATGACGTAGTTGGGGTAATGGCGATAGTCTCTAATAAGTTGGAAAATCAAACACTTTGCTTTGCCTAAAGTTTAACATTAAATGTTGACATCGACAGTTTAGGAATTGTGTTCTATATTTTCGAATTGATCTTTAATGAGGGCTTTTTTCATCAAATGTGTTTTAATCAACGGCTCAACACGCACTTCCGAAAAGAATGTTAAATGGAAAAACGGAATCTGAGTTTATTTTATTGTACTTTTAACGGTGATTGCCAGATGAAGACCTTTTTGTTAAATTATATTTATTCATATAAAAAATATGTGTAAAATTAGGAACAATTAAATTCAACACAAAATACTTTTAGTTTGAGAAATTTTTCTTACATTTAAAAAGAAGCATCGACACAAATGAACATTTTAGTAATTTCAAAAAATCTTGATTACTAAAGAAGTAACACTTTTGATGTATGTTTTACATTGTCTTTTAGTGACTAAGTAAAACAAAAATCTCTTTATCGACTTCGTATCGAGGAATTTTTTTATACTTTTATCAAATCTCTGTCTTAGATTTAATTCACTGACAGATTTGTTACTTGGTGGTTCTATTTGTAACAATTAAAATTATTTCTAGATTAGAACTTAAGGTATTTATTCAAGCTTCAAGTAAAGAGAGAGGAAGATAAAAAATTACAAAAGAAATGTTTATATTTTATGACATTAGTAAAATTTTGTTTTAGGTATTTGTGTGTGTGTTTTGAATATTAACAAAAAGCTGCTTAAGGGCTATCTGCATTAGCTGTTTTTAGTATTGAACCGATAGACTAGAGGGAACGCAGCTAGTCGACAACATCCAGCTCTTGGGCTGCTCTAAACCATTACTCGTATACCCACGGCCTCAAACTGCAGGGTGCGATTTTCCTATAATGGGACACAAACCATGAATCATGGGATTCACAGCCTGGAACGGTAGCCACTTGGCTATGCCCAGTTCTGTTTGGGGAAGGGGGAGCTAAATACATGTTTATTTACGTAAGTAATTATCTCAATACGATTTGGTTTAGATTTCTAATATTGTCGTTACTATAATGTTTAAATATTATGTTATATTTTGCGTACCATTATTTTATCGTGTGCTCACTGTATTACATTCAGAACATCCTGTAGTGGTTTGTCATTGAAGGACAAGCTTGTTTTGGTCTGAAAAAGAACGTTTGCTTTAAACGTCACTAAGAAAATAACAAAAACTAAATATATTTGATGTGATTTATCTTCAAAATTCCAATTTTTGTATCTTATCATCTTCGCATTTTCCTGTTTTTCATATATGTATTTGTATTTATTGATGTTAGTTTGTTGCTTTAAGAGAAAAATCAACATATTTAAATATATTATATATATATATATATATCTTCTAATCAAGAAAAAGAAACATAAAATGGGCAAATATATAGCAGGTCTTTAGTGTAGAGACGTTAATAACATTCTTAAAATTTAAATATCTTGAACTTTGACGAAGTCTCTATAGAAATTCATAAGGGTTAAAAGATCTTTTCTGACATTGTGTTGCGTATGTATTGATATAGTACGGTGAAATCATACTTACAGATGCGAATATGAAAAGATATTTTATGTATGTAACGTATCCTATTCTCAATCAAATGATTTTAATATTTTACCTGTTGGTTTACACATATTATTTATTTAGCATTGTTGGTTTGATTTGTTAACAACAATTCAAATTCAAGAATGTTTGGTATTATTTTAATATGATCTGAAATTTTTAAACACGTGTGTCGATTTTCGATTTACTGTTAACAGTGTTCCAATTTAGATTCAACTGGACTGGTGAATTGGTACGAAATCGATAGCTACTGACGAAGCTGTTATAGCGAAGTATTGAGCTAATAAGGTTACACTCTGGAGATACATGTCGTTATTATATTTACGTTTAACTTAAATAAATATGTTATATATTTTGTCCCAAAGCATTACCTAATTGGTTTTCATATTTCTCGTTTGTATACGAAAGCCAACGTTTAGTAGCAACAAAAGTTTGATTTGAATAGAGTTGTTTAAACATTTGTTTAACAACAATTAAAAGCTTGGAATGGTCTGTTCTTTCATTGGATGGGGGGGGGGGGGTGTCTGTGAGCCAGACTAGTTTCGGAGAATTCCACTCCTCATCAGTGACCCCAGTCTGGCTCACAGACACACCCCCAATGAAAGAATAGACCATTCCAAGCTTTTACTTGTTGTTAAATAAATGTTTAAACAACTCTATTCAATTATGTACCAGCTGCCTAGTGTCGGCTAACAATACGAAGAATTAAACTGTGGCGGAATGCTACAAGTTCTTCAAATACCGATAGAATGATAGGTTTCTTTTCTGTGAGCGTAAAATACTTAAATACACCAAAAGTTTGATTTGTTTCGTATCTGAAAGTGTCACTTAAAGTGAATGGTTTGATAATTATAAACATTAATGAAATATAGCTTAATAAAATAACACGAGGCGTTTAACTAAAGTAGTAGTTTAATGTTATATTGAAAAATTCTGTACAAAAACAACGTTATGACAAAAAGTAAAGCAATGATAAATTAAATATTCACGTTTGTCTTAAGCTAATGAGATTGAACAAACATTACACAATATTTTATCTCAGGCAGAATGGAGAAATTATTCGAGAACGCATAAAGTTAGTTCAAAAATATAACCCTGAAGTGTGATGTGCTGCATATTGTCCCTTTTTTAAAGCTGTTTATCTTAGGAAAAATAACCAAAGTTGAATTTATTCAATTTTCTAAGAGATTAAAGACCTGTATAAATGTTTATTACTTTTAAGATGGCTTTTTAATACTAATTATATTTCATTGTATTAAAATATATATATAAAGATAAATCGCCAAGAAATTCTAAATTCATTGCAAATTTAGTCTAGAACAATTCGTATTTAAGAAATTAAAGAGTCTCCCCAACCCCGCTGGCTCAGTGGCATGTTGAGAGCTTCTAACGTTAAAAATTGGGTTTTGACGCTTACGGTCGGCAGAGCAAAGATAGCTCTGTGTATCATGGGCTTAGCAACAAAACAAACAAATTAAAGATAATTAATTATGTTTAATAAACTAAACGATCTCTTTAGATGACAGCTTGAATAACTTTCTGTGTTTATTTTTCTCTGGATATTATTAGTGCATTTACTATCTAGCCACTAGTATCCGTTTAAAAGGTTGGTTGCTAAGCAACAAACGTTGATTACGGAGACACACCGACGGAAGACATCTGTTATGACTGTTTAATTCCCCACTTTAGCTGTGAAGGGACTATAACTGTGACTGTAAATCCAGCTATTCGGTTTAAGTGTAGTCGGTGGGTACTGGTGACTGGTTGCCCTTTTTCTGGTTAGCATTTCACAACTATGGAAGGCTATGCCTGAATCTTGGGGTCTTTTACCTAAATGTTTAACTCTTTCAGCGGAGAGGGCATTATAATGTGACGGTAAATCCCGTGGGTAAAATAGTGGTGATGACTAGCTGTCCTTCACTGCTAAGTTAAGAACGGCTAGCGCAGATATCTCTCGTGTAGCTTTGAGTGAAATTCAATAACAAATAATAATCCCTCGTTTCTCATCTCCAACTTTCGATTTTCTATTACTTTATTCCCTGAGACCCCGAGGGTTCAACGGTAAACTTGGGTGCTTATAACGCTAAAATATGGGCTCAATCCCTACGGTGGGTACAGCGCAGATAGCCCATTGTCGAAATATATATATTATTGAACACAAGCTACTCTAACAACAGCTGATAATGATAATGATTTCCACTCTTTAGTTTAGAACATATAGATGTCAACAAAACTTGAGGACGGATACTAGCATCTGTAGAGAATGGCCTGGATGGCTTAACAATTTTCTGATAACATAGAGACTACCTACTCACCACCAACAGAGGTCTAATAAGCCATCTTATCGATAGACGTCGGTAATCCTATTGTATCATGTAGCTAGCTTTAGCTCACACTCTTCATATATATTGATTTCTTCAGAAACTTGTAATTTCATCATAGTAGCGTCGTAACCTAGAACCAGTTCGTAGTATGAATGTATTTATGTGTTCTATATATATACTTCGCAACCTGTTAATGTAAGCAATGTTTCCTAAGGCCAGTATTATCCAGCAATTAAATTTATAAATTGTTCTATACACGTACCTCTTAACATGCTACTATTAACGGTATAACTTAAAAATGTTCTATACAAGTACCTCTTAACATGCTACTATTAACGGTATAACTTAAAAACTAGTATCCGCAAGTAGTAACCCTTGTGTATGGACCCTTCTTTATAATAAACGTATTAACAATTATCTGAGAATATCAGTATTTTCATCATAACAGAGAAAAGGTGGCAAAACATACAGATAATATTAATTTTTCTAATAACTTAGTAACCAGTGATCGTAAAAGGGAATTTTTCTACTTCTTTTGTAACCATAATGACATGTTCCTCAGCGTATTTTATAACACCTCTGTCATGATATTGTAAATATTGATCATAAAGTGAGTAACAATTTATAACACAGCAGAGTTTATAGTTCGATCGTGTTCTGAAATTATAACACAAAATACCTCCTTACTTTTCCATAAGCTAAACCTTCATCTAACACTCATTTTTGTTTCTTCTCTATTTTTACATTTCGAAAGCATAATATCGTTAAGAATGTCAAGGAAAATAGAACAAAGAAATATTTTAGTTTCTGTATGTTTCAGGTAACATATATATATTATGACATTATTTACAGATGCGACATCAATTTATTTTTGAATTTTTTTAAAATAAAGTTTTGGCACGCTATGTTCTAGATATTGTTCTGGTTTTGTTTGCTGGATTTATACCTGAGCAAATTACAATTCTATATATTTGTGGCTTCTTTGACTATTTATTTTGCAAACCATTTCATAATATTCTTCGATTGTAGGTGTTTTTTTTTGTCTTGTTTTTTTGTCTGGCTGTTTTAATATTATTACAAAATATTAATTTCTTCTTAATGTACATAACCATTATACATTTGAACAAACAACAGCTTTTGGAGATTAACTGAATAACAATATATATGTGTGTGTGTGTGTGTGAAAATAATGTTACATTTAAATCATGTGCAAGTTGTTTAACAACTAGTTTGACGATAGCGAGTAGATTTTCATCATTCTCCTTTAACTTCTATTTTTCTATATCTATATTTATGTCAATAAATTACATTTAGTGATAATACAAGATGAACTACAGCTAAAAAAATCCTGTTTACAAAGATTAATACAAATATGTTTCGAATTTAACACACCGCCCTAAATTGATGATAATGAGTCGAAGCTTCAATCACCAAGCGTGCCTGGCTGGAAAATCAGTGTGGATGTTTGTTGCTTTATGATTAAAGGTTGTTTCCAGTTTATACCTATGTTTAAGTTACAGTCCGAATCTTGGCCAATTAGAACTAGCTTATATAGAAATATGTTTACCATTTTTATTTATTTGTTTGTTTTACTGTCAAGCATGAGTTATGTTAAATGTACACAGTTGAATCTCCTCAACGAAATCACTTGTGTTTTTCAAAATAACTATTACAATTCATATAGTAAATATTGACCGTTTGCAGAACCTCCCTGAGATGTCGTTTGATAGTACCCTTTACTTTTTTTTCTAAATGTAATGAAATCAGTGTAGGATGTATTATTTATTGCATCAAAGTTTCGATGTTGAAGTTATTATATTCATTTAATTGCTTCCAATTATTTCTTACATGCAATGATTTACTATTAACATTGGTTATTATCTGATCTCTGTATCTTTAGTAAAAAGTAATTATAGTAAAAACTAATTTATAATACGCGAATAATTTGAATTAAATGATCTAATAAGGTTTCGAAAACAAATAATAATTAAATTTCTTATATTTTTGTAGATAAATATTAATAATTATTTTTTTTGTCATAGAGTAACAATTTTGGTGTAGCTCAGGTTAGGCACTTTTCTAAAATATGATATAGGACAGATAACAGAATAAAAATATGTTCTGTCATACCAGTAACAAAGTGACTTGCTCAGTTTTTGTAATATGTTAATGCTCTGTTTAATTCATTTATCGAGCTCCCTTTTTCCGTATTTCCGTATAGTTTAATTCTCCTTTACAGATAAGATCGGTCATAATCTTACATCGTAATAAATAATTATTTCGATGTTTTCCGTCCATAAACTTCATTTTAGTCGACTGTTAGTCATCAACCCTATAGAATCATATCAAACATTAAACACAGTGAACTTTGACCGTCCTGTTAATTATCAACCCTATAAAATCATATCAAACATTAAAGACTGTTAGTTATCAACCCTATAGAATCATATCAAACATTAAACACAGTTCCAAAACTTTGACAGTCCTGTTAGTTATTAACCCTAGAGAATCATATCAAACATTAAACACAGTTGCAGAACTTTGACAGTCCTGTTAGTTATCAACCCTATATAATCGTATCAAACATTAAACACAGTTTCAGAACATTGACCGTCCTGTTAGTTATCAACCCTGTAGAATCATATCAAACATTAAAGACTGTTAGTTATCAACCCTATAGAATCATATCAAACATAAAACACAGTGAACTTTGACAGTCCTGTTAGTTATTAACCCTATATAATCGTATCAAACATTAAACACAGTTGCAGAACTTTGACATTTCTGTTAGTTATTAACCCCACCGTAATTAACTATATCAAGTAAATCACATCAAACATTAAACACAGTTTCAGAACATTGACATTCTTTAGTAAATAACTTAATTGCGTCTTAGTAAGTCATTTTCTTAACAGACTTACTTTCGTTAAATGTTATGTCATTCCCAGTACAGTTTAATATTTATTTTCTTGAAGCTGATTGAAGTTAAACATCGGAATGTTTATTACATTTAAATGTTAATCAGAAAACAAATTTTATCTGCTGTATGAGTGATAATAAAATTTATGAGGCCTACATAGAAGACTCAAATATAATACCTACAGCATTATCTATTACCTTTACAAGTTTTGTTCCTTTAATACTATCCCCATTGACTTGGATACATCTATTTAGCTGATCATATGCGTAATCTATTCATCTGCAAAAAATTCAGATATTATGGAAACACGCTGGAGGAATGGTATGATAAATCACAATCTCCTGTACTCGTCAGCAGTCAGGGTACCATCAGTATATTTAGATCACCAACATCGTTGCGTGAGATATTACCCGAAACTTTAACTGATTCTCCACAATTCTCCACCGTATACGTTGTAAATTGACTATGATATCGTCTGTATCTTTGTTTCTTTACACTTTTTGTGGTTCGATACCTTTTTTCAACCTTTTAGTTTGGTTATGTTTTCTCAGCAGCGGTTTACAAGTAGTTGCACATCCATTCAGACCAGTTTATGTTAAAGTTGATCTTACACTTCTCGAGGTAACATTCACACCTGCATTTCCAGCAAGGTCGTGGGCTAGATTGGTATTCCACCTCCGCCTATCCCATAAAGAAGACTCCCATAGGTACTAAACATAATTTGTAGTGTTTCGGTTTTCTACTTTGACTTTTTATTATTGTTAACAGTAACATTTTCATGTATCTTCTTCATAGTCTTGAATACAGCTCCTTGCCACAATTTTTTCTAAGGTATATCCTTGACTAGCCAAAAACTTTGACTTCTATACTCCCTTCATGCAATATCATAGTGCTGGGAGTCATGATTATATTCACACTACTATTACTAATAAGCAAAGTATGACTACCTGTACTTCTATATGCTTTATATTAGTGGAGTGCTTCCTGATTGGTTGGACGAGAGCCAATTACATGTGACTGTACTCCGATGCAGTTCATTTATACACGATAAAGGGTGGATACCCGTACATATGTCTTTTATTCTTTATTCCCTCATAGTTTCCATAAATATTTACAATAGTATATTGATATCAATTACCATGTTACTATAATAGCCAGTTCTATGGATCTAATCAGTTTTATGCAGGAAACGGAAGTTTTAGTATAGTCCTTGATAGTGTAGTTTCTCACTTAAGTCCTCAGGAATCGCTTACTTTTTTTAGATAATCCTTAATGTTTAGCCTTATTTGCTAATATCAGAGATTTACTTTCACCAGTGTTGGGTATATTCACACCTCTAGCTTATCTTACAGTGGGCTTTTTTTCTTCTTTTTTTTTACTCCAAGATAATCCCAAAACTTATTTACAGTCCCATCTAGTCTCAGATTTTTATTGTCTCTCTTTTCTGGTCCTTGCCAAGGTTTTTTATCCATAATTAGTTCCAAATATATATTTACAGTCTCGTCTAGTCCCACGTGGTTATTTTTCAACCATATCAAGTCTCAGTTGCTTGTTACTAACCATTTCTAATATCGCTTAAAACGTTATAAACAGGGTTTTGATACCCGTGGTGGGCAGAACACAGATATCCCATTGTGTAGTTTGTGCTTAAGTTCAAACAAACAAAATCTAATCTCAGTTGCTTATTATCTCTCTCCTAGCTCGTTGCAAAGGTTTTCATTCCTAGTTAGCCCTAGATATTTATTTACAGCCTTATCTAGTCTCAGAAGTTTCCTTACTATTCTATCTAGTCCTTGAGCTTATATTTTCTTAGCTACCTAGTCCGATACTTTTATATTCTTTGCAACTAATTACAGACATCTATTTACACTCCTATTTGGTTCAGCTAGTTTGTTTAGATGTTTGGTGTTTATTATTAAGCACAAAGCTACACAAAGGGCTATCTATGCTCTGCCTACCATGGGTATCGAAACCCGGTTTCTAGCGTTGTACGTCCGCAGACATACCGCTGTGCCAGGGGGAGGGCGGTTTGTTTAGAGCTGATCGTAGAAAATAAATAAATGAAATTTATCTAGGGCCACAAAACGTTGCTTGGCACATCTATAAGTAATAATAGGAAAAAAAGGAAAGGAGTAAATTGAAATTTGAAAATAGTGAAAAGAACTGATAGAAAGGAATAAGAAACATAAGAGAAAATAGGACAAGAGAAATAAAGTTTAACATTGGTGGTGGTGTGGAGAAGGACATTGATTAAAGAGAAATGTTGTCACATATTCGGTGTCAGTAATATCATAACAATGCTTATTTCTTCCTGAGCTCAGGTTGGTGCTTTGTTATCGTTATAGTAAATTCCAAAGTCACGATTTACGCACGAGGGTGTGAAGTGCATATCCAGCGGAGAAAACAAAAACTAAGTAAATTTAAGGGCAATCCTTCGCTCCTTTGCCAGAAAATTCTAAATCAAGATGTTTCCGTGAATTTTTATTGTCTGCTACATAAATAGTTGTCTCGTGATTTACAGAAAACGTCAAATATACTCTAGAGTCTAGACAGTGATCGGCCTAAAGAAGGATTCGAAAGAGCCCCGACAGTTGCAAAAGCATTTTCCGAAGAGATGGAGATTAATTCAAATTTCTAATGAGAGACTGTGATTCGCTGAAAACGAAATGAATATATATTTGATTACAAGTAGAGAGACTAGCCCATTCATACCGTTTCTTACATTTTTTCGGTTTTTGTAAGAAAGATTCGGTCAATTAGAGCATTGCAGTGACTTATTTCTGTTCCTATATGATATATATAAGTTTACAAATATTACTTTAAACGGCATCAGAATGGACTGCATGGAATTTAACGTTATTCTTACGGGTCAACAACTTCAATCAAGAGAGGTAAATGAATTGGAAATCTGTGATGGGCTCATAGCATCGTCAGTAATCATCCTACCAGGAACGACCTCAGACCATCCATTAGAGTATCTGGTAAAGAATAAAATAATCTCTCTTCCTATTTTTAAACACGTTCAATGGTCTGAAAATATTCTGACATTACCAATCGCAAATGCTAGTGGAGAAAGAAACTTCTCAAAACT
>NW_013666435.1:404255-414409 GCF_000517525.1 Limulus polyphemus
AAACGTTCAGTTGGTCGATCTTTCTGCTGGTGGAGAAAGAAACTTCTCAAAACTGAAAGTAATCAAAACTAATCTGAGATATATATAGAAACGTTCAGTTGGTCGATCTTTCTGCTGGTGGAGAAAGAAACTTCTCAAAACTGAAAGTAATCAAAACTAATCTGAGATATATATAGAAACGTTCAGTTGGTCGGTCTTTCCATCATATCGATTGAACATCGGATGGATGAATCATTAAAAGAATTTTTCGAGTTTTCAATTCGTTAAAAGCTCGAACAGTGAATTTTAAGTGAAAATTGAATATCTTTTTTTTTCATGTATAAGGCGCATTCAATATTCTAGATGTTTGATTTTCAATGAAAATGTAAGATTTGAAGTTAAAATAGGTAACCATGTGCAACATAAATGTACATGGCCTACCATTTAGAACAGTACACTTTATTTTTAGCTCCGTGTCGCTAAGTTACCTGTAGCCTACATAAATCTAAAAGTACATTTTCTTATTTTGTCCAGGGTGACAGGAAAGCACTAATGCTTACACTGACTTTACTTATAACTATTTCCAGTCCCAGATAGTTATATACTTCCCTATCTTCCAGAATATACATCAAAGTAGAAGGTAAAAAGTTGAATGAACTGGAGTGATGGCAAGTGTTGAAAACAGATAACCCAAAGTATAGGAATGGCAAGAACAAAATAGTTCAACCTCAAACAATTGATCATGAGAGATGTCAAGCTAGAATTGAAGATGATTCAACTAACATATTACATATGGCCAGTCCTACTCAATGGAGTGGAAACGTGGACCTATCCGAGGAAACAAAACGATAGTTTGAGGCATTTGAAATGTGGTGTTATAGACAAATCATGAAGATCAGTTTCAAACAAAGGAAAACTTATGAGAAAATAGCGAAACGTTCATGACTTCACTAACTTAAAACCCAACTGTATTACGGTACCCAATAGGAAATCAGACTTCCATAATAATAATCATTTAATCATATTGTAAAGGAAGTAAAAAAACTTAGATTTTTATAATTTGTGCATATTATATAACCCTTCTTTCCCAACACTTTTTAGGAAGAAGATTTATAGAAACTAAAGGATGTTTAAGCTGTATCAAACGTGTAAATAATAAAGTTTGCATTACTTATACCATCATGATATCGTCTATGTTAATGAACTTTAAAGTCACCAAGTGTTGAGTCAATAGTTTCTATCACTCAAAATGTTTGCCTCCTAATGGCACAGCGGTATGTCTACGGACTTACAATGCTAGAATTCGGGTTTCGATATTTGTGGTGGGCAGAGCACAGATAGCCCATTGTGTAGCTTTGTGCTTAACTTCAAAACAAACAAACACTCAAAATGTTGAAATATACATATTCATATCGATATACATATTCTAAACAATTTGGTTCAAATGTAGTCCAATGTTTAGCGTACGGGACTAGGGATCTGCGGGTCCAGTATTCGTGTTTTGTTGCCATATACAAGAAAAAATTGCACTCCTTTCGTTTTTGGTGCGTTATAAGGGTGACGATCAGATCCCACTATTCGGTCGGACAAGAGTAATCCAAGAAGTGGCGTTGGGTGCTATTGACTACCTACTTTCCGTCTAGTCTATCACTGCAAGATTAGGGACGTTTCAGTAACTTTTCGCAAATATATGAAAAAAATATATATATATGTGTATCTATAAAGAAGATGGAAATAATTTTAACTTGAATAATTTATTTAACATGGATGCATATTAAATTTCGTATTCAAGATAAACTATTCAACCAACTTTAAGAAAGGACTTCTTGTTACAGTTAGACTTCTCTTATATATATAAAGTTCTGAAATAAATTATATAATTCTAATGTTTCTGATTAGAACAGAAGAAGGAAATTACCTGTTGACAAATAACTTTTATATTATAATTTATCTATAAAATGTTTCTAAGCTGTTTAATGTTTTATGATATTGTTGTAGCATATACTTATATATATTTTTATCCTGGTAGGTCATCAAAATGCTTGCTATCGTTGTTGCCCTCTTCTCCTTCTGCTGGCTACCATTTCAAAGTTACAACCTACTGCAGGAGATATTCCCACAAATTAATAAGTAAACACTTTTATATATTTTTTATCGAAGTATGCAAGTCCTTTAGGAATTATATCCAACACTGTGTACAAAATGTAAAATTATATATTCATTTAGCATTAACTGTGTTTTACTCATTTAGTTAGTCATGCTTTACCTAACCGATATCGAGGAGATAGTGTTTTTTCTTTACAAAGGTTTAACTCCTATGTTGTTGTATCAAATTTAAGTCTGTTAAGCACTGCGTTTTATATCATTTCCTTTTTTAATCAAATATTTCAATTTTTTTAGAATAGTGATTTAAGATTAAAGTTAAAATAAGCCAAACGATAATTATTACTTCCTTATCACCAAGATGCGTATTTGGAGTATGCATATTTTCATATTTCCTCATTGAAAAAAATTGATAAACATAATCACAGTCAGGTATAACGATACTCCTAAACCATCACTGTTTATTGAAGTTTACCTCAGAGTGACAAGCGTGGCAAACACGATCACAGTCGAGTATAATATACAAACGACACATCGATAACCTTTCGTGGAAAGATTCTGGTTTCTTACTTAATATTAAAACAAATATGTGTGAACCAGAATCTTTCTTAAACCGAAAGTAGCTTACTTGAACAATCAATATATTATCTGCGCCATTGGTTGTGATTTTGTTTGTTTGTTTGTTTTAGTGTTGACAGTTGCAATTGGTCTCTATGGAGCTTTTAGAGCAGTCTCTCCATCAGCTTTGTGACAGTAGCAATTAGTTCATATGGAGATTTTAGAGCAGTCTTCCACCAGCTATGCGACAGTTGCAATTGGTTCATATGGAACTTTTAGAGCAGTCTCTCTATCAGCTATGTGACAGTTACAATTGGTCAATATGGAGATTTTAGAGCAGTCTCTCCATCAGCTATGTGACAGTAGCAATTAGTCCATATGGAGATTTTAGAGCAGTCTTCCACCAGCTATGCGACAGTTACAATTGGTTCATATGGAACTTTTAGAGCAGTCTCTCTATCAGCTATGCGAAAAGATTCACGCGTTTTGAGCAAAAAAACAAATATGTCAAACTCGTCATGAGACCAGTAGGAAAATTGTATTTCTCGTATTTGGAGACTGATCTCGGCTAGAAAGGTTCAAAATTTTCGTTATTTTTGTATTTAAATATGTTTGAAATTAAACACATTTGAGAAATGATTAAAATATAGCTAGTTTATTAAACGTGACATTCTCGTAACTCCCGACATCCTTAGTTTTAGTACTAGCTATAAATAAAACTAGTAATAACAGTAAAAAATGTTTTCCAATGTTTTCATTAAATGTGACATACTTGTAATTCCCGACAACCTTAATTTTATTACTAGTGATAAGTAAAACTAGTAATATCCGTATAAAATGTTTTCCAGACATTATAATATATTTTCATTATGAATCAGTTTTTAAAAAATCACAAATAAAAAGCGAAGAAAATATGCAAATAGAAAAATTATGACTGTGGTCTTAAGTGGCGTACAAGTCGAAAATCTTTGAAAAAAAAAGGTTTACGTTTGAATTTGGTCCTACATTTAAAAAAAACAAAACAAACAAACTTATTACAAATATACAAACTATCATGAAAATCCCGCCTTTGGTAAAAGCTTTGAAGTTCATATCAGATTTGCTTATTACCACCTTTCTACTGTGGAAAGCAATACATAACTAGAAAAATTAAAAACATATTGTACAAAAGAAAATTATATTGGTACAAGAAGTGGCGCCAAATATCCAAGGTTGTCAACAACCTTGCCTTATATCGAATTCTTCTCAAAAGCCAAACTTATATTTGAATAGATCTATATATACATATAAGTAATTCATTATATATGTATGTACATTTATGTTTGTTTATTGTTAAGCATAAAGCAAAACAACGAACTCTCTATGCTTTGCCCACAACAGATATCGAAACCTGGTTTTTAGCGTTATAAGCCCACACACTTACCGCTGTGCCACTGGGGTAGTATATTTACGAAATAATAAAAATAACAATATGTTACATAATACTATAGTAAGTTCAAAAAAGTTTTAAACGGCCAGTTTTTGGACACATCTTTAAAACTAGGGGCGATTGCACCATACACTGTCCTTATGATTATGAATTACAAAAAAAGGCATATATAGTAGAAATAAAAACTTTCATTTTCGCCACATAAACCTTACTTAGTTTTGACAAATTTAGTAGCATTAGAAACGTATTATTCGACAATTAAAGATCATTATCGCATTTTAATCTTAGCAAATAAAAATTCAGAATGCGAAGTTAGCGCTTACTATCATAAGTGAATGCGAAGTTAGCGCTTACTATCATAAGTGGTTCAATTCCAGGCTTTCTTAAACCTGACTGAACGGAGGTTAGAAATGTGTAATGCTACATGAGAGAGAGAGGGGGGGGTTGATTTGTGATACTTTTAAGTGTCTTTTCTACTTAATCTAGAACCATTTTACATATAGAAGATAACGAAATCACGACCGTTATTCAATGTTTAAAAATATGCACCAAATTTTACGCTTTTCTGTTATTAAACTTGAGTAAAACCGAATACATTATTCCAATATTTATCCTACCAAATAAATATGCTTTCTTATTATAAATAAAAAATCTTGATGAGTTGTACTAATTACGCTATGTTCGAGTGCACAATCGCTTGAACATCCAGGGTTATATCCTATACACGAACACCTATTTAACCTGTGATCCAGTTTCGTAATAGTTCCAATATAAATGTTATCATATTGTAGTTCACCTACAATATGTTTAACCACCAAAGTCATAATACTGAGAACTAAAACTTGGATATAGGGGAGTGTTTCACATTGTTACATTAGAATCCATAACTTGGATAGAGGGGAGTATTGCACATTGCTACGTTATGACGAAACAAAACTAAAACTGTTAAAAGGTTAAAATTCCAAGGACTTGTATAAATATTGAAAATACATTGAAATACTCAAACGATGTTTGGTACACAAATATAATCAACAGTCTTAAAAAGCACGCTTCATGTTTTCACGTCGATTCAAGTCATCCTCATGAGTGTGAAAAACAAATACTGTGTCACCATATAAATACAAAAAGCCAAGGTCATGTGACTACGTAGTTTACATACTTAAAAAGGTTATGCCATCTACATAGTTTCTGATTTTCCAACTCTTCATCCTTATTTAAAGTATAATTATTTCTACTGTGTTTCACTAATATTTCTACCCAGAATAACAGTTCTTTCCCACTGGATCACGTGACCAGTATAATTTGCACTTTCAGCTAGTGCAGACTTCTTACTTTTATTTTCTAGTTTCCAGTTTGACCAATGTGTACATAGTCACATCCAATTTTATAAATACCCGTTTTCTCCATTAGATTGATTTTAATTTCATTTAATGTTTGACTGATTTTATTCAATGGTCTATAAATGGGAATGAGATATTTTTGAATTTACGAATCATTTGAGTATTTAATATATTTGAAATTGACACTGATTTCATATCACCATTGTATAAAGTCATAAATTACGATATAACGTAAATGTTACTAAACGTCATCGCTAGGCGTATTTACCAGATACCACGTGCAATAAAATTAATTCACAGCGAAGCCACGCCATTCATGGTGTCTAACAAATCTTTTTATTTTGTTTTATGCGTAATAACAGTTTTCTGGAACATTCTCTGCCCACTCTACTAAGCAAAGGAATATAAAGTGTTATATTTATTGTGAAATTTGAAATAAAAAACGAATTCTTGAAATCCCCCTCCCCCAGTGGCACAGCGGAATGTCTGCTGACTTACAACTCTATAAACCCATTGTGTAGCTTTGTGCTTAATTTCAAATAAACAAATCCTTAAAATCATAAAAAAATCAAAATTGACTTGAAATAGTTTATCAAATACTAGTACAGAGAACTCACAGAGATGTATTTAAATTGAACAAAACATACTTCATTGTTGTTCAAAGTTTGTGTATGTTTGTGATAAAATGCACGAGCAAAGTTTTCAAATCAGACGAATTATGAAACAGAAGCCCATATTATCCAAGAACACGTAAGATATTTAAACAACACACGCTTCTACGGCAATTTAGTAACACGAATAAGGAACAATTGCATCTACTGCTACCTGAGAATTTCTAAAACTAAAATGAAATATTTAATGTCACTCTACGTAAAAGGTACTACGTAGTCACCGTTTCACCCAAAGAAATACGCTGTTACAGAAAGGGATGTGTATGTTCATCGTTTTGACTGAATAATACCGCTATAATCAAAGGAAGGAAAATATTTGGTAATCGTTTTGATCAAACAAGTTCACCAGAGAAATAAGGACCATATTAAATATCATGGAACTAAACTGTGATATTCCTATTGCTAATATTTTGTTTTTGGTTTTGAACACAGATATTATCGAATACTTCTTTAAAACGCCCCCAGTGGATCAGAGATAAGCTTTAAGACTTATTACACCAAAATTCAGGGCTCGATCCCTTCATTGAACACATTACAGATAGGGTTTTGTGTAACTTTGCGCTAATTTGTAACAAAGGATATACAACAAAAAATGAGTGATAATGAGTTAAAAAGAGTTCTGAGCATACGTGTAGTTTTTTTATCCTTTACAGATTGCTAAGGTGTCTAGATATTCTAGTCAGCTTGTTCTAAGAATATCATTTGAAATTTCACAGGAATAAATTTGCTATCGACTTTAAATAAGAATAACAAAATACATGAAAGGGACGTTATACAAAACATTGATTTTAGAACATTGTGTTAAACATTTGTTTGTTTTTTGAATTTCGCGCAAAGCTACACGAGGGCTATCTGCGCTAGCCGTCCCTAATTTAGTAGTGTAATACTAGAAGGAAGGCAGCTAGTCATCACCACCCACCGCCAACTCTTGGGCTACTCTTTTACCATCACATTATAACGCCCCCACGGCTGAAAGGGCGAGCATGTTTGGTGTAACGGGGATTCGATCCCGCGACCCGCAGATAGCGAGTCGAGCGCCCTAATCACCTGGCCATGCCGGGCCATGTGTTAAACGTTTCTCAGATAAATATACTGCAAATCCCAGATACTAAACTGTTACACTTCACAATGATTTCACCAGTTTTTACCATCAAACACACGAAACAGAACAAGAAACATAAAAACATGGGCTATCTTTGCTCGAAACCCATTTTTTAACGATATAAGCCTTCAGACATACTTTAATGTTTCACGATAATATTGGGCTGGACGTGACAAAGTGGTTAGCGTGACGAACAGTGAATCCGAATTCGTGTTCTGTTAGCGCAAAAACGACTTCCACACTTTCGAGAAGTTGGTTCGTTATAAGAGTGACCGTCAAATCCTAGTTATTCGATTAGAGTATTTTTATGAAATTTTGAAATAACAAAGTAACACTAAGAAAGCCATGAACCGCAAGATGAAGAATAATAATAATAATAAAAAGATTATCTCTTACATACTAACACATACCACACGACCGTGACAGACACTTCCCTGCCCTATATCAACCTGTGTTTTATAACAGGACGGTTTGAAAATTCTCCATTATGTGTGAAACTATGTACTAGTCTAAATTAAACTTGGCTTAATTATAAAGACATAATAAATTTGTGATTCTTGTATTTAAATAGTTATCCATATCTATTGACATACCAGCATATTATCTCGTACGTACGAGATAGTATGCTGGTATGTTCATTCTCAACTTGAGGTTCAGACTTTATATATTTAATCAATCCTAAGTTTAATAATAATTTTAAAATGAATGGTATTTTTTTGCATTTTTATAACCGGAATATTTTTGCATTTTTATAACCGGAATATTTTTACGACGCAGATATTTATTATTTTCTTTGTTTATTTCAGATATTCGCGCAAAGCGACACAAGATATCCATAATTTTGAAACGACAGACTAGAGGGAAAGCAGACAGTCCATAGCACTCACCGCTAACTCTTGGGCTAGTTATGCTTAAAATGCTGACACCCACTGGATATAGACTTCTCTAGATCAATCGCGACGCGAGAGTCTTATCGATTGTTCTAGAAGCCAAACATAACTAAAATAATAAATGTTCATTGTGGTAAACGAAATAATAATTTGATCTAAGTAAGAGTTTTTTTCCTCCCAATTTGTAAAAGATCCTTACGTGATAGAAAAAAAATGAATATTATTTTCGAAATCTGCGTAACTGAATTATGGACAACCTGTCATTAAAACCACAACAACTTTTATAAAGTTTAGATTATCAGGCTTGTGTAATCTGTGAATTATTATAAATCGTTATAAATTAATGAATAACAATTTACTGCCGTTTTCACCCAGATTTATTTTAGTAACTCTTTACAATTATTTCAAATGTATAAAATATTAGTATTAGACTCCATAAGAGCTCCCAACGGTCTACGGTAAGTCTCAAAGCTTACAACGCTAAAAACCTGGTTTTGATACGTTGGTGGGCACAGCATTGCGTAGCTTTGAGCTTAGCAACAAACAAACAAAATCCCATAAGAAATGTATACATCAATTTATACATTATATCTTAAAAATGATTCACTTATGTAAATTTACATATGACGTTTTGTGAAAATCTGTACGTGGGAGAAAAATGGACATCATTTTTGATTCAGCGTACAGGAATTACTGTAGAACATGTAAAAATTTCAAGACAATAAAAACCATCGCAGGCCTGTGTTATCATTAAATAGAAAGTTTAAAAACGTCTTGTGTATTTACTTTAATGTTAAAGTATTCTAATATATTTCTAATAATGTTATGTTTCTTTCAGCTATAAGTATATTAACGTCATATGGTTTTGCTGTCATTGGCTTGCCATGAGTAATTCCTGTTACAATCCGTTTATATACGCCATCTACAATGTAAGTACTACTGATGTGTACAAAGTTTATTAAATCAGCTATCTTTATAGTGATACTAATATATGTGTAACGTTCTATATACGCCATCTACAAAGTAAATGTTTTACTTCAGCCATCATCACAATAATACTAATATATATATGACGTTCTACATACGCCATCTCTACTGTAAGCACTACTACTTCACAATAATATTAATACATATATAACATTCTACGTACGCCATCTATAATGCAAGCACGACTGATATTGTGTTTGACTTCAGCCATCTTCACAATGATACTAATATATATATGACGTTCTACGTACGCCACTTCTAATCTTTTAAATCAGCCATCTTCACAATAATATTAATATATATATATATATATATATATATAACATTCTACACAAGCCATCTACAATGTAAATAACAGAAATGTGTATAATGTCTCACGATATTTTTCTCAGTGTACATATAACAAATACATATGTTCCGTGCACATTATATGAAATGCATCACAATATGTTAATGTTTGTTATGGAAATATGTGTTTAACTAGATATTCATTGCATTTTAATTATACGTTAAGGTTTTGTTCTTTAATAGGGCTTGCAGAAAAGCAAAATTGTCTTTTAAATTTTTATTACCAAATTAACGAGCCTTCAAAGAAAGGTTCCTCATATAAAATATAGATTAATCCAACGGTTATTATGTGTAGCTACTAATGTTTCATTGGTTATTATGTGTAGTTACTACTGTTTCATTGGTTATTGTGTGTAGTTACTAATGTTTCATTGGTTATTATGTGTAGCTACTAATGTTTCATTGGTTATTATGTGTAGTTACTAATGTTTCATTGGTTATTATGTGTACTTACTAATGTTTCATTGGTTATTATGTGTACTTACTAATGTTTCATTGGTTATTATGTGTACTTACTAATGTTTCATTGGTTATTATGTGTAGCTACTAATGTTTCATTGGTTATTATGTGTACTTACTAATGTTTCATTGGTTATTATGTGTACTTACTAATGTTTCATTGGTTATTATGTGTACTTACTAATGTTTCATTGGTTATTATGTGTACTTACTAATGTTTCATTGGTTATTATGTGTACTTACTAATGTTTCATTGGTTATTATGTGTACTTACTAATGTTTCATTGG
>NW_013666435.1:415316-417279 GCF_000517525.1 Limulus polyphemus
ATTTCATTGTTTAGGGTAGTATATATTTAAGATTGGTGAATGATTTATCAGATATGATTTATTATGTGCATCATATGCTCCGAAAAAGTTCGTAAAACGAAAAAAAAAAACATATTAATGTAATCTTATGAAATATAAAAAAAAAACCTTGGAACGATATCTCTTATTATAGTTTCTCCTAATCCATCCTTTAAATTACTTGACCTTTTGCGTTCTATCTATTTTCAAACTTCCTCGTTTTATTGCCATCCTATAATAACAACTTCATCTTCTTTTAACTGATGTCGATTAATTTAGAGAACTCTGCTCTTCCCAGAACTTTTATAAAGACATTTCAACTTCAGTTTCCAAATGCAGTTCTAAAACTTATAAATATAATTCCGTCGTTTGTAGAATGCACAATAACAAACTTGATAAACCGTTCTTATGTGACAGTTTTGGATATAACTGACTAAACCTAATAGGATAAGGCCATATGGTATTGATTTAAACGAACAATGTTTCGTTATAACAATGTCTTTGAAAATATATTTTGATGCATACCCAAGTACCTTATTTGATAAAGTATCCTTCACTTTATGGTATTACAAGCCATACAATTAAAAGTGTTTGAAAGAATAATGTACTTATATTTGATTGGAAACTTCTGTGTGTTGTATCTGCCTCAGAAGTTTTTGGATGACTTCTAGGGCTGCTAGAACAGAACTTCATTAGGTACACATTTTCCTTCCTAGTCTTATTATTGCAATTTGGCATTAAAATGGTTGATAGAAAGTCGAAGCGGATAAGAATTAATTTCGTAGATGGTTAGTTATTTAATTCCCAGGAAACCACTGTCGAAAAGAACCCTCTTAAAAGCATTCACTTAGATTTCCTACGTTAAATTACCCGAACTGAAAAACGAGAAAATAAAAACAATTTTCATTCTTCAATATGTTGCATTCAATCTATATTCTCACAGAGAAACACACGTTTTTAACTGGGGAACATTGTTTCTAAGTATGTTTTTGATAAAAATTCCCTTAGGGATATTACTAAATGATAATTGTCCTTTTGTCTGATCTTTACCTTTAACGTTAATCTTGCATATCCAACATTAAACTCATTTAAACTTTTGATATGATAAAGCCTTACATGCGTCATTAAGTAGTTTTGTTTCTTTAGTTTGATACTCACAGAGTTTTATAATGAATAAAAAATCCTATAGTACTGAGTTCTGTTATTAAGAGCACGAATAAAAAGTATGTATATTACACTTTTACGTTTACTGATGTAAAGCAGTATTCTAGTATCCAAAATGTATTTAATATCATATATACAACTGATACTTGTGCATATTAAATGTTGAAGTATTGTGTACATTGTGTTTTATGTCCACATACAGATATACATAAAGCTGTCTATTGTAGTGACTTGAATAATCTAAATAGACAATGGTCTTCTCGTAGTAAGTTGCATTAACTATACCGGCAACTGGCTGTTTGTAGAAATTTGTATCTACATTAACAGTAGTCTCCTTATGATAAGTTCTGTAGTTGATATTATCAGTCGTCTATTTCTAGACACTTGTGTCTATATAAACAGTAGTCTCCACATGATAAGTTCCATAGTTGATATTAGCAGCCGTCTATTTGTAGTAATGCGAGTGTTCTAAGGAGCCAGTGGTCTTCTTGTAATAAGTGGAACTAACCCTATCGGCGGGTGTGGCATGGCCTGGTGGTTAAGAAGTTCGACTCCCCCATTATCGAACATTTTTTTACTATATGGTTTCTGACTAGGCTAGCCATCTGTCGAATGTAAACGTTTTTGGCTTACAAAAGTCATCGTCCGACTCTTAATTTGACAGGAATAAGGTCGATATGACGGATAAAAATGCATATGGACGTTAATATATTTAAAATATTGGGTCCTTAAAGTAGGTTTTATTAGGTATGTGACTAAAATTCTAATCTCCTTGTGTTAG
>NW_013666435.1:418127-421095 GCF_000517525.1 Limulus polyphemus
ACATAACTTCCGTACAGAGGACGGGTACTTCAGCTAGTTATCAATAGTCTCATCGTATCAAGTTGTATTAACCGTATAATCAATATTCGTCTTGTATCAAATTGTATTAACTATATAACCAATAGTATTCTGCACTCAGTTGTATTAACCATATAACCAATAGTATTCTGCAGTCAGTTGTATTAACTATATAACCAATAGTGTTCTGCAGTCAGCTGTATTAACTACATCATCAAAAGTCTTCTTCTAGTAAGTTGTGTTAACTATATAATCAATAGTCTTGTTTTATTAAGTTGTATTAAGGATATCTAGAGAGTATCTCTGTTTAAGCTATTTTATTTGTATACTTTTCTCTTTGAACAGACTCTCAAGTTTGTTTGTTTTTCTGAAAGAAATACACACTGAAAAGTAATCTCGACACCTTTTGTATACTGAGTGAAATTTTAATTTCCAATTTTAAGATATTTAAATTAGTTTGTTTTTTCTAAAAAAAAAGGATAGTATGTGACGATAAGACAATAATTTTAGTTACGTTTTATTTCAAGTTCTTAAAGCCCTATTTAATCTGGCCTTTGGGATTTGGGGAATTGTGGTTGCATTCCAACGAATGTGCTTTATTTCGAAACTATCAATATGGAAATTAACTACGTCCATTCCTTTCAGCCTTTTTCTTCACCCTTAATTATCTATTTATTCTGTCTCAAGCTCTTCGACCTTATTAACAAAATTATTTATGTTGATATTCACGTGTTCATAATTCGTGTACTTAAATTATGGAATTTAAGTATATCTACGTACATACGTTATTGTCAATTATACTTTGCACATATATATACTCAACTTTAAATCACAACGATGTTTATTTACCCAATAGTACTATGGTAGAGCATGGGTCTTGTGAGCCAGAGGTCCCGATGCCATTTTTCACTTACATTTAATGTTATATTCGGCAAGTAAATTACAATTTAAGAACACAAGAATACTTCTCTCTCTCCGTGACTTGTTTTGTGTCCGTGTTTCCCTACTGTTTTTACTCTGTTCATATATTATCGTACAATTTTTTTTATTTTGTATTTTAAACTTTGTATTTTTCATGTAATGTCCACTTACTATTGTGTATTGTGAATTATGGTACACGTTTGTGAAATATTTCATACAGTGTTTATTATTTTGTGTTATATATTCTACATTTATCATTGCATTGTTATACATTATGTATTGGTGTGATTGTCATTTCATTGTTGTACACTTGTAATACATATACAAGTATTCTAGTAGTCTTTACATTGGTTCAATTGCCAAGCTATTGTTTGTACAGTCCACTTTTTGTGGTACGTTTCAGCAATAACTCATCAAAAAATTTTTGCCAGTAGGTTACAAATACTCTGTGAAGGAAAAGGCTTTTTCAGATCTTTTCTGTGAATATATTCGTCTTATAAACTGTTACAAACGTTTCATTTGTTTTCTTAATTCATAGGAAAGGTTCAAACGGGAGTTTCGACACAAGTTTCACAGGAACAGTCACAGGAGACGACGACAGCAGCAGTTCTTCGAGCTAGATAATTCCAATACCATGGTTCTATCCGTGCGCCAGTCAATCCGGGTATCAAGAATTGAACAAAGTGTCTGTCATTTCAGTACCGCTTTATAATTGGTAGATAGATGTTTTACTTGAGATTTGTGAGGCTAGTACATGTAGACCAATTTAACCTAAAAGATTAATCACATGTTTAGTGAAAATAATTCAAAAAATGTTCCTGACTGAAAAGTAAAAATGAAAAATCCATATATCAGTTGTTCTATCGTTTATATTCTTGGCTGAATAGTTGGAAAGAGAAACGCATAGATATATTTTAAAATCATGTTTATAGATTTTGCTTTTGGCAGCTTACAAAACAAACAAGGAATATCAATTTTACCTTCACCTGACTTGGTAAAATGTGGTATTTTCAGATGCAATCATTTTCTCTAAAAATAAAAAGATAGGTCCGTGGAATAACGGGAGATTTGTCAAAATAATTACAGAGAAATAACTCTGTATTTTATAGTTAACTGAGTTCGCGAGAAATGGATAGAGATTGAACACAAATGTTCAATCATAAACACTCGCCTTTACTGGAGAGCTAGGTGTGAAGATGCTTTAACTCAGATAAGATTTTAAGCGAATCTAACTCTGTTAATCTGTTCCAGACTGCATCTACTGAGATCGTCCTCCAGACGATGTCGGTTGAGATAGTATTCCAGACGAGATAAATCTTACGTTAATTACTTAACTCATTAACGTCAAACATACCAAGAGCGTACCACGTTGCTGATCATTCCCAATAAAGCATAGGAGAAGCCATTACCTCAAGAAGTCATCTGACTGCAGTAGAAAAGATAACTTTCTAACTTCATATAATACATGTGACCTTGCAGCTATCTGTCTCACCGGAAGATAAAAAGTGATACTCTAGATAAATGACACAGAAGAATAGGTAGTTAGAGCAAAAGGACATTAACGACCTGTTTGTTATGTGGAAATTGCACATACCTGCACAAATAAATTTTCAAAAATTTATGCATTAAAACAGGGAGGTATAAAACATATGGTACACTTATGTACCACAAAAGCTAACGTCAAAATGTCGTTCTTGATTAAAGCTAACAAGGACAGTCTTTGTCATGGCTAGTATCTTATACGGTCACCTAAGCCTAATTACACAGGCCTGCGATGGTTTTATTGTCTTGAAATTTTTACAGTAATTCCTGTACGCTGAATCCAAAAATGATATCCATGTTTCTCCATCACGTACAGATTTTTCACAAAACGTCATAACGCAATGCATAAAAGAAAAAGCACAACACGTAGTTTTGATACTAAAAAACGTAGATTTCACAGCAAAAAAAATCAGGATGAATGAAGATGCATATTCGTTTTACATCAACGTTTTTCCCTTTTCTTCAGTTTGTTTGTATTTTTGTTAAC
>NW_013666436.1:0-3475 GCF_000517525.1 Limulus polyphemus
AACAGAAAGACTAGAAGTAGGACCTTAAGTAGTTCATTTAAGTAAGAACAGAAAGACTAGAAGTAGGACCTTAGGAGTCTATTAAGTAAGAACAGAAAGACTGAAAGTGGACCTTAGGAGTTCATTTAAGTAGGATAACAGAAAAGACTGAAAGTGGACCTTAGGAGTTCATTTAAGTAGGATAATAGAGAAGACTGAAAGTGGAGTCTAGGAGTTCATTTAAGTAAGAAACAGAAAAGACTGAAAGTGAACCTTAGGGGTTCTTCTAAGTAAGATAACAGAGAAGATTGACCTAAGATAAATATCCAGTACAAGAACTTTATGATTTCTCGCATAGAACTTAAAGGAATCTAAAAACACACAATTCTGTGCCCTCTAATTAGTCTCGAATTTATAGTATATTGTTCGCTACTTATCTCACTTGATCAGCAGGAAGTGTGCAAACTAAGGGCGTGACGTTTCGTAGCTATCATCTGACTTTCTGACAAGAAGAGCTCAGGTCGCTAATGAAGCTTTGTTATTCCTGTAGGAGAACGAGATAAGTGAGCTTTGACTTCTATCTAGAACTCCTCTTACCACTCAGGGAAAGTTAAAGTTAGTAATTCACTGGAGCATCTCACTGTGTCTGAAAGCGGAGCTATTAAAAACAACAAAATTTAGAAACTTTTAATTAAAAGGGTGGAAAACATATAGTACGTCCTGTACTATATAAGAATCGCTAATAGTTATGTATTTAATTTTGCAAGTGTCATGTTATAATTCTTGTATAGAACTGTCTCTACTACAGATTCTAATTTAATTTGTTTTATACTTCTATTATAATTCCATTTTAAGGTAAATCTTATCTTTACGTTCATTAGCTGTAGTTGTTTTAGATTTAAGTGATGACACATAATCAGTCTACATTGCTCATCAAACTTCATGATATATGTAGTTATGTTCCATTGAACACAGGTAAGTTTATTAGCCCTCACAAGGTAACGTATAAACCTCTGACACCTTTAGTTAGATAAACTTCAATGAGGTCTCACAACGAGTTATCCGATGTTTTAGCCCTATTTGTTCTACATATGCGTCCAAGGTTATGTGTACATGGCTGACGTGTAAGCAATTGAAGAAAATCTGATTATTTAAAAAATTGGCAGCCTTAGTATAGGACCTGTGGCCATTCATCTTGCATTCGAAAAGTGCGAAGTCTTGCCTATATATTGACCACCACATTTTTACAGCTAATAAAGTATACAACATGTTTACTTTGTTGTAGATAACATGTTTAGTGCTACAGCATAATTCCCATAGTATATTGTTATTTACATTAAACGTTTTGTTTGTAATGTAGCTAGTGAATCTGTTGTTACAAATTATGTAGTCACAAGTTAAGCAGTTTATATGAAGACTTTTTTAACCACTGAATCGTTTAAATAATAAGGATAAGAACGATTAATAGAATTAAAAGAAAGTTTATTTACACGTGTGTTGGCCATAGTATAGCTGGAGTGTTTTGGAAAATAAAGATTTACATGCATTGTTCAACAAACTTGTAGACGCATGCTTAAAAAAAATTTGTAAATTTAATGATTTGTTCATTGTGAGATGTATTTGTAAACAGGGTTAAAAATTAGAGAAACATTAAATAACAAATAGATAAGGTAATCACATTTCCAATATAATATGTTTGACCTTCCTTGCCCTTGATTTTTGTCCTCAAGTAATTAAATTGTAATACAATGTTACATACTAGTAATTACTAAGCCTTCTTACTTTATCCAAAATATATTTTTTGATATCTATATATGTAACAATAAAATATAGTATTTTTTCCCTATAGATATTAATCAATTTTATTTGAAGCAGAAGCAGGAATTGTTAAACAGTTTTATATGGTGTGAGTTCTTTGAACTGTTCACATTAACATATGATGAGCGTTTACAGACAGTTTTCGGAACTGATAATGAGAGCAATCTATTTTATTAGTTCTTTCAAGTCTCTGTAGTTTGCTTTGATTTTCTTAAAAAATACAATAATTTGCCAAACGAAATATTCCTAACTTTTTGAATCAGTAAAATGAGAATTAAAATTGATTGTAGGTTTAATAACAAGCTGCTGGTCATTCATAATAATGAGTTGAAGCTTATGTGCAGGTCACATAGGATTTAATATCAAAAACAGTACAAAATAAATTGCATTAGTTTTACACGGGTAGGATATATACAAGTACTAAATATTGAATCTCTGGTAACAGCTGTAAATTAAGAGTAGAAACTATTATGTTGAAACATTGGACTTTCAAGTAACGTTTCTAAAAACAGTCTTATAATAAGTAACACATTCTGGAGTGGATTTAGTAAGCAACTGGTGAAACGTTGCATTGAAATGTTTTATTAAGAGCTTTGTGCTTAATGAGAATATAAGTTAAATGCACTAATTAATGCTTGCGTTCTGCCTCAAGAAAGGTGTGGTTCGAGAAAGATATATTGACTAGTTTAATCACATTAATAAATTTTCAAATATTGTAACAACACGGAATTAAACATTACATGTACAACAATAGTATTCTGGTAGAGAAAACATTATGAATTTTCTTGAACGTATAGTATCAATGTATACCAAAAGAAAATGACAATAAATAACCCAGAACAATAAGTTAGTAGAATAAATACAGTCTAGTGAGGTTCAGAACCAATTTCTATTGTCTACACTACTATTACATTCCGAAAATGATTATGTGTTAAATATTTTGAAACTTTTCATTAAATGCGAAATTTGCACTTATCTAAACTAACAAAGAAAAAAGAAACCCTGTAGTCTTAAATGATGCACATATTTCTACACTCAGTAGATTGTGCATGATGAAGCAATTCGAGTACTTCGATTTGCAAATACTTTCAGTAACCAATAATGTCTTTCAAGTTTACATAGTTTCATGATGTTTTGATCAGTACTACAGATTACCTGATTTATGTTTTCATTAAAACTCACTTAGGATTTTTACTTAATATATGAGATGTGATATAAAAATGTTGGATAATTTTGACAAAGCAATGGATATAATGCAACTTTTTTTTATTAGTTCACTAAAGACAGATGCTTTGATTCAGTATGTCATAATTCATGCATGATAAGATCTTAGAAGTAAAATATGTTTTATAAGGAGCTTCAGCTATACGCATTTGTGACATATATTAACTCTTAAAGACAGAAGAAATTAAGTTTTTATCTTATGTACAACGTGAAAAATTGTCTGATACGAATGTTGAAGTTCTATGACGTGCAAGGCTTGTGAGGCAACGATTAGAATACCACTTTACCACTTACATTAAAAATTGTCTGATACGAATGTTGAAGTTCTACAACGTGCAAGGCTTGTGAGGCAACGATTAGAATACCACTTTACCACTTACATTAAAAATTGTCTGATACGAATGTTGAAGTTCTACAACGTGCAAGGCTTGTGAGGCAACGATTAGAATACCAC
>NW_013666436.1:3593-9795 GCF_000517525.1 Limulus polyphemus
TTGTCTGATACGAATGTTGAAGTTCTACAACGTGCAAGGCTTGTGAGGCAACGATTAGAATACCACTTTACCACTTACATTAAAAATTGTCTGATACGAATGTTGAAGTTCTACAACGTGCAAGGCTTGTGAGGCAACGATTAGAATACCACTTTACCACTTACATTAAAAATTGTTCATTCATAAGGAATCGAGCTTCTATTTTCCAGGAATGTGTACTATTTGTTCTCAAGTTATATGTAGTAAACTAACTTCGCGAATGTCGGCGTCAGTATATAGTTTTTGTTTTATAATTCCCTGTTAAATATATAAAAACATTATAGTATATATCTATATGTATCTAAGCTAAAACCTCTGGAACATTTTTATACGATTTGATCCATAAAAATGCGTGATCATAATGCAAGTATATTTTGTATTTATATCCTAAACTTACAAATCCATTAAATAGCTCAAAAGTTGTGACATGGAAACATGTTGGACGTTTTTGACACGTCATATCAATTGTTAGCAATTATCTAATTCACAATGTAATTTAGTATAGCTATTATATTATCTTTATTTTAATATTTTGCTTCAATAATATATCAATGTGACTGCAGTATCGTCAAGCAATTGTAATATTCCAACTCTTGGGCTACTCTTTTACCAACGAATAGTGGGATTGACGTCACATTATAACGCCCCCACTGCTGAAAGGGCAAGCATGTCTGGTGTGACGGAGATTCGAACCCGCAACCCTCAGATTGCGAGTCGAGCGCCTTATCCACCTGGCCATGCCGGGCAATATTCCATGTATTATATTTGTCTACTTGCGGCTTTTCCAGCTGATTGAGATATAAAATTGATTGATTAAGTATCTGTTCTTGCTGGAATAATATTTGTCTGTTCTGTTATAATTAAATCAATTAGTCTCCACCTGGGTTAGTTTTATATTCAGCATTGATAAAGATTGATCGCCATTACCTAATGTCTCAAAAATAAAATGAACCTCCCAAATGTTATTAAATACAATAAACTTTATGAGTAAATGGACTCACAAAATATACTTAAACACCATACCTTTATTGGAAGAGGTTACTCATCGAATACGATTCAAGGAATCTGATTTTTTTAACTGCTTGTAATTTAGCACTGCTTGTAATACTCAAAAAGAATGCTTTTTAAATAGCCTGCAATCGTTGTAGTGTTTCTTTCGAACAACGCCTATACCTGCTCATTATTTTTCACAGTCACGAGAGCTGAATGTATTAAAATGTAAAGGAACACTGAACAGCTATATGAACAACATATACACAATGACGATTAACTAGTGTTCGAGCATGACTACAGTTAAAATGTTTGGAATGCAAGCGAAGACATTTTTTATGAGTCATCAAAATAAATCAAAATAGCTTGTTTTAGGCAACAGTAGCTGGTTCTACCTTGTACTTACTTGTTTCAACGAAAGCAAAGCGTGTTTAGTTAGCTCTCCAGTTGACGGGTGGAATTTAAGAGTGAAGTAAATAGTAACCACTTGCACGTTTTGAATATAAAACGAGTTGCTCTTTAAAGTATGTATGGTATGGAATATACTATAAGTGAGCAGAAATCTACGTAGGGAGACACCTGTTACTCGAGAAAAATTTTATCTTACACTTACCAATAACTGAAAAATATTATTAAGGAAAACTCTGTGAAATAGGTAAGCATTCAGTGAAGACTGTGTCTTTTTACTAGGTGCTTTTCAGTGGTAAAGTATCGTTAAGCAACTGTAATATGTAATTAGGTTTATCTTCTAACTTAAGTACTGTCCTAAATGTGTATGTTTGGCGAGATTAGATGAAGGTGATTTTGTAATTACTGGTGAAAACACATTTCCTAGCGATAAATATATAATATTTATATCATTCTAAAATGTAAACAAATTTTATATACTTTAAGTTACTTTACCAATTTGAAGAGTTCTAGAGTGTATAAAATATTCTAAATGTCAACATGTTAAAAGAACAACGAAAAACTACTGCAACTTTTCATAAGTAAATGTACATATCTAGCTATTTAACCTAAGCATATATATTTGCGAAACAGCTACAAATGCAATGCTTAAACTTTAGTTTGTTGGTTATCTCGCATAGTGCAAGTGCCATGTAACACAGGCGTTCTAATTTGTAATGCAATATTAATAATGTATAACACGAAGAAACTGAACAGCGAAATGATATTGTGACTGAAAGTTGTATGCTACGTACATATGATTTAAGTATGCACGATATATACACAAGCTGTATAACTATTATACATTTAACCTAAAACAATTACCTAAAGTTGCTTCAGGAACTGCTCCATTGCAACAATAAGAGAGAGTGAGTGACAAAATGAAGACAAAGTTGCACAAAACACACGGTATGTCAATTTTACAATAGAAGGACACCGTAAAATGTATTAGGTATCACCAGGGACTTTTGGATCATGCTAACAAGAAAGTGAGTGACAAAATGAAGACAGAGTTGCACAAAACACACGGTATGTCAATTTTACAATAAAAGGACACCGTAAAATGTATTAGGTATCACCAGGGACTTTTGGATCATGCTAACAAGAAAATATTTAACATAGGAAGCACAGGCTATCCAGTCAGTTTTAGGCGACATTTACACCCAAGGTGAATCCTCCTAACGGAATACGATTTATGAACAGAAACATGATAGACTTCGAAGTTTTCGGAAGGCCATATATCCATTTCCATCGCAGTACCACATATACAAATACACAGCACTCCTGGAAACAACACGTTGAAAAGGGTTGGTTCTCACAACGAAATGAGCCTGCAGGAAAATACAACATTGTAGCACACATCACATATCAAGAAGACAATGTCTGAATGTCTGCCAGATAAAAAGAGATAATGGGTCTACCATGATAAATGCTTCAAATTCAGTTATGGGGTGCTTACAACTCAGGGTTGACATACTGGAATCGACCAGAGTGGGTATATAGAAAAGTTGAGTCAAGGTGTATACAAACACCATTCTTATTCCCAACAAGAACACCTAAATGACGTATAAATACTGGAAGGGAAAGCATAAAGACAACGAGTGCATAGTACATAGCCTACTAGTAAATAATTGGGCTACAGGAAGAATACTGTTTTATTAAACATGAAACAAATGATACAAAATTACCAGTATTTAGTGTACCTCCCTTTTGAAATACTCAAGACAGAAACACATTTTAAATTGTATTTACACGATCTGAAATCTGGACCCGTTGAATTTCACCTCATTCCTGGCAAAGAATTGTATGAAAGTATCCTTAAAATTTGTTTATTTAGGAAGCTTTCACATGAAATAATTTAAGACAGACCGCACATGCACATTAGGGTTCATAATGATTGGACATTGTTTTTGACTTAGGCTTAGTGAGCAGAAGCCACATCTTACATGTAAACACTGCCTTTTATCTGGTATGCTGGTCATTATCATAGACAGATTGAAGGCCTTTCTAGAGAATTATGAGTTAGAAGCAACAGTGCCTGTCCTTTGGCATGTCACCAATGTAACTATCCAGCTGCACAAATGAAATCCCACAGAATAATAGAAATACTACTTTATTTCGTTATGGACTGCAGGCAGTTCGACGAAAGTTTCTGGGAGAATAGTTGCCAAACCCAGATATGTTTACTTTCTGAGAATTTTGCAAATCTGGACTCAATGAAAACATTAAAGTGTTCCAAAAAGCAGGATATTGTAGTGGCATCTGTGATTCCCACTGCTATCAATATACAGTGTTGTATGGAGTGAGGAGTGGCTTCCATCTAGCTACTTTGCCAATTGTAGCACTATGAAAAGTACTATTAATGATATTGAGACACACATACACCTGTCCTTCAACAGTAGCAGTAGTTTGAAATGGATCATTCTCTTTACAGCACAAAGCGCACATTCTGTTAGTTTTGGGTACCTGGATCGTGTAGAAACTGTTATTGTTCGACATTATTTGAACGGCTTTGTCAATTGCTTTCAATATGGACATCAGTATCGTAAGTGATCTAGTAATTTCTCGCTGACTTTTGTCACCCTTCCATTGTCCAATGATATGAACTTGCGAAAATGCAGTTACTACCTGGGATCCTTTCGTCCATGGAATGGTACTGTGTATTCTTTAAAATTTCCTCGGCTTTCGCCTGTAATTATTCATCAGGTTTATTTTCATATATTATTCATAAAGATAGCCGATTTGCATACTCGAATGTGTGTGCAAGGGTTCAAGCATAGCCATCACTAATCACAATTACATTTTAAGGTCAATGTTAGCAATGGTTTCATGATGGGTAATCGAAGTTTAATAATAAAGATGATAACGGTTGATAAATCATAAAACATTTTAGTTAAAAGGTTCGATAACTTATTCCATCTTAAGCGAAATCTGAAAATTGTGTTACAAAGATGTTTATTACTAAAATTATAATATAATAACATAATCATTAGTTTAATTAGTTATTAAGAAAAACGGTAAATGGACGGATGAAACAATGTTTACATATATATTACACAACAGCTGAGTTAAGTGTGAAAAGTTAGAACAATTTTAGATCTAAAGAGCTTTGCGAGTCGTTAAGGGTCGGGCAGTCTTTAGCTATGACTAGACTTTATTTAATGTAGAGGTAGGGACGTAACTATGACGCATCATCACCGCACACAGAATGATTAGATGTGTGCGTAATACCAGTCCTCCATGTTTAATATGGTCGGTAGAAGATAATCCGTCATCGTCTGTCTTACCAGAGTTAAAGTGGGACACGACATTATCAATTAGGTCAGTCGTAACTAAGTGGCCGTGATAACACAGGTCACTGCAGCAGTGATAACGAATTTGCTCATCCAGGTTCCGTACCAAGGTGGCCTGGCCCGGCATGGCCAGGTGGTTAGGGCACTCGACTCGCAATCTGAGGGTTGCGAGTTCGAATCCCCGTCACACCAAACATGCTCGCCCTTTCAGCCGTGGGGGCGTTATAATGTGACGGTCAATCCCACTATTCGTTGGTAAAAGAGTAGCCAAAGAGTTGGCGGTGGGTGGTGATGACTAGCTGCCTTCCCTCTAGTCTTACACTACTAAATTAGGGACGGCTAGCGCAGATAGCCCTCGTGTAGCTTTGCGCGAAACTCACAAACAAACAAACAAACCAAGGTAGCCATATCCTGTTCTTGGTATGAGACACAGTTATACAGACGCTCATACTTACGAGCAAATACATTGGCGATTTCTCTTTCGCCGGTAGCGCCATCAACGGTGGAAGGAACAGGTTTAGAAGTTATGTTGCACTTCTCCACCTCCTTCCATAAGTTCTGACAGTTCACGAGTGCATCAGCCATCTTCTGAGACGATAGCTGATCTGCTCGGGATTTGACACGTTTTAACGCACGATGATACTCCTCCGTATCTGGGCAATGAGCCCAACTCTTTCGTTCCAGATGAAATGACAGAAGAACGCATTTTCGCGCACGGGTTTCACCTCATCGTTCCAACCAGCCACACAAGGTTTGTTACTGCAAGCACCTGGTATAGATTTCAAACTAGAGTCTATACAGGCTTTAATCAGCTTATCATGATAGTCTTCTATCGACGCGCCATGACGTTTACAGTTAACCTGATTACCATGAATTACCTCGCTCGGTATCCGGACATTATCTAAACGTTTCCTCAGTCCACTCTGATAGGCTTCAATTGACTCAGGCTTAGCCTCGTTCCATTTGAATCTCAGATGCGGTATAGTGACGTGTGTAGGTACAAGTCGTTCTATTGAGGATGAGTCAACCATAGAAAGGGAAATGACACTATGATCCGAAAAATTATTCACGTCATGACATATCGCACCTTTTGGCTGACAATCCAACATGTTATTAGTGACAAAGAAATGATCAATATTTGACCTATCACCAAACACATTCTCAAACCTGTAATCAGATGCATGTTCACCAGTGTATGATCTGGTCAGACATAACATGGACTTCAGCCGACGTAGCTCACCTCACACGTTAGCGTTGGAAAGGTTCCTACAGGACGAGGAGTTATCAGGTTATCAGCGGAATCGGTAGGCAGATAAACATTCAGTGCGACAAATAACAGCTCACCCGACGGTAACGACACTGTTACTGCGTGCTTGAACAATCGTGTTTGTTTATTGGTGTAATGACAAGTAGCAGAGAAGATCGACACTGTT
>NW_013666436.1:10638-24319 GCF_000517525.1 Limulus polyphemus
CAAGCGCTCTATTGGTGTAATGACAAGTAGCAGAGAAGATCGACACTGTTATTCCACAAACACGATTGTTCAAGCGCTCTATTGGTGTAATGACAAGTAGCAGAGAAGATCGACACTGTTATTCCACAAACACGATTGTTCAAGCGCTCTATTGGTGTAACTGACAAGTAGCAGAGAAGATCGACACTGTTATTCCACAAACACGATTGTTCAAGCGCTCTATTGGTGTAATGACAAGTAGCAGAGAAGATCGACACTGTTATTCCACAAACACGATTGTTCAAGCACTCTATTGGTGTAATGACAAGTAGCAGAGAAGATCGCCACAAGATTGCACAACCGCCATGTGGCCTCCCTACGAACAAACGAGAGTCATCGATGGCTGATATACCATGTGAGGTAATCCCAGTAATGTTGTCCGTAAATACTGACAGTCGACTAGCAAACTGCCAGTGTTCTTGAAGAAAGAGAAAGTCGTGGTTACGAATCAGCTCACGAATATAGTCAATCTTTTTGGGTCCAAGGCCCTTACAGTTATATGAGGCAAAAGTGAGAGTCCTTATTAACAATAACACAATCAGACAGGACATGACTAACTACTAGCAGTTACAGAGTCTTTGTCATGCTTTGGTTTGACAGGCGGGTAGTATCGTTTGACTTGTTTACGCCCAGGCCAAATTGGTAGATTCAGTGTGTCGAAATCCTTTTTGGAAACAGTGAGACGAAAAGCTTGATAACGGCAGTCGTCTGGTGAAACTTTCTGTAGATCTATTACGTGACAATCGTTATATTCTATAAAAGCACAGGTATCCTCAACTTTTGCTTCGTTAGAAACGTTAGTGACGTATAAATCCCTGTCGGGACCTGGTCCTCCAGTGAGAGTACGAAAATCCTCACCCGTACCAATGACGACTTTTCTTTGTCGTTCACGGCGATTCTTCAGTCTCTCCTGCTCTTTATGAAGCCTGAAGTCCCCGTCAGTGTTTTCTGCAAAAGGCAATTGAGACTTAATAGTACTCAACAGATTTTGACAAAGTTCAGTTGAAAGTTTAGGAAGAATTGAAGACTTCCCGCTTCCCTGTTGGCCCTTCTTCTTCTATCGGAATTAATCAGACAAATCGCTCCACCAACTAAGAATTAACTAAACTAATGATTATGTTATTATATTATAATTTTAGTAATAATCAATTTTGTAACGCAATTTTATAGATTTCCTTGAAGAGGGAATAAGTTATTCCGAAACATTAGAACCTTGTAAATATAATGTTTTATGTTATATCAATGCGTCTTCATCTTCATTATTAAAGTCAATGTACTTGATGTTATATATATATAGACAAAAGTGGTGTAATATACCTATACTAAATATCAGGTTATGTATGTAATAAAGCGAGCGTTCTATTTGAAACGCTTCTGACCAATATATGGGCTGTCATGTGGAAGACTTATTTCAAGCATATATTTTCAACCTGTTGACTACATTTCGCTGCACATCAGCAAAGGTTAAGATAATTGTAAGTATTTTTTTTTCTGAAAGACAACACGATCTTTTACTGGAATTATTCTGCCATTTATGAGGTGTTCGTAATATTTATTTGACTTTATCTATCGTCCTATTTCTCTCTCTTTCTATATATATATATATATATACATATACCGTTTTGTAAAACAAATAATATAAAGAAGTGGGCTTCTCACCCTAAATCGAATTCCCTTCATTATAATCTAAAAATGCTCCGTATATCATAATGTTTAAAATCAAGTATCTCACTTGTGTCTGGGAAAGTGAGATTATGAGGTTCGTTTTGCTAAAATAATCACATCTGTATATCCTGCTCTCCAGTGGCACAGTGGTATGCCTGCGGACTCACAACGCTAGAATCCGGGTTTCGATACCCGTGGAGGGCAGAGCACAGATAGTCCATTGTGTAGCTTTGTATATCCTAAGTTATAACGTGCTGCCATCACAGTAAATTATTTGTAACTATAATTTACTTTACCCGTACATGAATACACTGGTGGATGGACACGAATGTGAATGATCAAAGTATGATTTCTTTTAAACAACTTTGATCTAAAGTAAGCACTTAGAATTTTTACGATTACAAAATAGACATTTTAAGAAATTATAGACAGCTGAAAACACAAGAAAAGAAATACAGTTCAAGTTCACTGATTTTTTTATGACGTAGAGTTTATTTGTGATGAGTGGCTTAGGATAAGCCACGTCACCAGTGACGTATATTTTTACGTCAATGTACGTGCGTGTCCCACACTACTACCTACATTCCTGTTCTAGATAATGCACCACTTTCTTATGGTGCATGCCCTTCTTGATCACTATCTTTAAATGTAGTTGTTACATGCAGATTTTATTTTTTAATTTCAGTTGATGAGTTACGTGGAAACCATGTTACCTCATCTTGGTAGTCTGTTTTATCTAACCTTATAGTTACAACTCCCCCAACCACAAAAATGAATTTTTTAATTTCTAAAAAAAAATGTCTATGTCCAACCTATGTATTAGCTATAAATTACAGTCATAATAAAATAGGGCTTATTTTAAAACTTCATGACATTCATCTTAATTGTCGAAAGTCACGTTCATAGTTAAGGTCTGTCTTACCACATTGTTCCTTATGTAGACATACTAGTGTTGCCTAACCCTCTTATTGAATATAAAAATTTAAAACATTTTCGTACACACAATGTATGTAGTTTTAACTCACTCACCGTGACTGTCACGTATACGGTCGGACGTTTTTCTTCTGTACACTGCGGGTGTGCCGTATATGGAATTCCATTTTCCCGTGTGAAATGGTAAGTGTATTGTTACGTCTCTGGTCGTTTGTTAATTTCCAGTATAATTTCTTTCGAATGAAATTTTAGCGATACAATTCCTTTCTTAAATAAAACTAGTTTATTATTTCTCAATACAACTTTGCAATACACTTAATTTCCACAGTCACTTTAACTTAAACACACGCTATAATTCACAACGATTCACGCACTTTACTTACGGTCACTACCGCGCTTGACTCAATTGTCCATCTCTGCCTGTCTGCAATTATCTATCTCGTCACTTTATTTGCCGGCTTATAAACTAAAATAGATGACGCGTGGAAAAGACTAGAGTTGTTGGGAACAGTCATGATCCTTCTAGAAACCCATGACGTTTTACCAGAATCACGTGACTACCGCTTTCGTAACAGTATTTATGAGTATTGAGACACTCTCCATTCACCCAAGTATTGTTACCAAACAATGGGTCAATATTCTTCATAAAACTGGTAAGGAAACATATGTATAATATGTTAATTTCCCGTAGAAATTCTTTCCGAGAAACTTCAGCAGTACAAGTCCTTTCTTAATTAAAACTAGTTTATTCTTTCTCGATACAACTTTGCAATACACAGAATTTCCACAATCACTTTAAACTTGCCTACTTTTATGAACACACGCGATAAATCACAGTGATTCGCACACTTTACTTACGGCTTGATTCGGTTATCTCTATCTTCAGTCTCTCTATCTATCTCCTTCTGCTTTATTTGCCGGGCTTGTATACTAAAAAAGAGGGCGCCTGGAACAGACTAAAGTTGCCAGGACAATTCAAGATCCTTCGGGAATCTCATGACGTGTTACCAGCGTCACGTGACTTCCGCTGTCGTAACAGTTTTCTATTTTCTTGAATTTTGCTGATCAAATAACTTGCATTTCGCTCAGTCTTTTCGAAGCTTAAAGATGTTAGGTACATTCTTAGCACCAACTGTTATCGCAAAAGTATGTTGTAAAACGTTTTTGAGTATAAATGTAATTACCTAATGTATGTTTCCCAAACGTTTTAGTCCGTCTCATGACATTAACCGCTACTGACATTTTTTTAGAAGAATGCAATATTTATATATATTTACACAGTGTATTATATATATATATATATGGAGACTGTCGGTAGGAAGACGTCTTTCGAGTGATCTAGGATCTGTTTATTGGATAATCGAGAATTGTGGGTGAACTTATCGCAATTACAAACATATATTAATCAATGTGGCAAATGATTTAACAGAAAAAGAGAATTTGATGTATTTGAAATACTTCATTGAGAACATCTCCACTTGCGGGAATGTGGAACGTGACTTTATATCATCTCGGTACAGTATCGGCGGCAAAGATATACATCATATAACCAAACATTAAAATCCCAGATAATGCTTAGTGATCTGATAAATATATACCCAATTAGAGGAAAGCTTTACGTGTAAAATTATAAAATTATCACTTCCCTTTAAAAAAATAATAAAGCCATTTGATTAAATGTACGTTAAATTCAACATTAAACACAAAGTAAATGTCACATAATGCGTTAAACATTTTTATCGGGATCACATGAGATAGGACAGTACTTACTTAGACTTAATAATCGAATTTAGATTACCAAAATGAACTTTTGATTCATTGAGACTTTCTGACAAGAACAGTTGTGATGTATTTATTTCTAAGTTGAATATTATATACATCAGGTGACATTTATCTTTGTGACACAACAATCTTTGAATAAATCATCAACTTACGAATTTTGGGTGAGCTAATGACTCTCTAAACTCCTACGTGATCATACTATCCTACCTATCATACTCGGGTGGAATGACACAGGCATATCCAAAGCATTTCACGTTTTGCCTTCAAAAACAGACTTATTCATCCTAAGCAAACTGCAAATGGCTAGGTTCATCATTTCATATTATGGTTTTCCATTGTTTTCACTCAAATTTTGGCGCTCAAAACATAAAGTTAGTCTGCACTTTGATTTCAGCTTATGAGTTACAGCTTGCCAGTGAAATGTAGCAGAATAAGGCTTAGTCTGCAGTTCTGAGAAATAGATTTAGTGCTTGATGTACAATTTTGTTTTACAACACATTTCAAAGTTTGTACGAACCAAGAAATGATAACTATGGTTGATAGGACAATAATCTACGTTACCACGGCTAGATGGTTTCCATATTTTATCAAATTAGTAACTGAAGATTGGATTGCCAGCATACGTGGGCTGATATTTCTCCTATATTCATGTCACCAATGCCGAATTCAGTAATTATTACTTCTGTAGGTCTATGGGCGACTTTCCTGTTGGTATCTTGACTCCAACTGCTGTCTACCCCCACTTATGGCTCAGAGGCAAGTGTAAGAGCTTATTACGCTAAAAATAGGGTTTCAGTAGTCGTGATGGGTATAGCATAGACAACCCACTGCGTAACTCTGGGTTTAACAACAAACAAACAAAAACTAATTGTTGTCTGTGGCAGCTACTGGTGTTTATTAGTTGTACCTAACAGTGCACTGTGAAATTAACACATTACAGTCAGTAGCAGAATAACATGCATCTTCATTTTGGAAACTATTTAATTGTTGAGTATATTATATTAAAATGATTTTGGAGCTTCACCATGTCGTTGCAGTTCATTCTGCTAAGTCCAGTCATGCTCTATTTGACGACCGTGCATGCTTTCCATAAGCCAACTAGTGTACAAGGATGACAGTTTCCAAATGCCTGTTTCAGCATTCTGATTGTGCAGGAATCCATAGGCACTACATTAGCCGACTAGACTGGTAGTTATTCTTATGGAATAGTATGAATACACGTTTCATTCTTCTGCTGCTTGAAACATGTGATGGTTGAATGAATGTGTCGTGGAAACAACTTCTGTACATGTGACTTGTGTAACTTTGCCAGCTTGAAATACTTCTTAATTATGTTGTGCACTGTTTCCAGAGACATGTGGACAACTTTTTCTACTTAACTTTATGTTCAGGAATTCTCACTTGTTAAAAGACGTCACTCTTTGCTTACCAGAGCTGGGCTATGACTTGTTACAAAGTGTCCTTATTGATGGTCCTTGCGCTCCAAAGTGATCTACATTCGTTTTTTTTTCAATGTCATTAAGTTTAACGAATATCTTTGTCATGAAAATATTAAATTCCCGAGTTGAGCATATCTATATGGTCTGAGTTTATGAATATTTTGCACCGGAAAGGGGTATTACATACCATTTCCAAAAGCAGTCAATTTTAAATGTCATCACACTACCAATGTCACACCAAACAATGCAGTTCTGATACCTTCTGTACTACCGCGACTATATATCAGCTGTAGTTATCATATGATTTACATATTCAAATGCGCTTTAATATAACGTACTCGACCCTCTTAAATCGCTAGTATATTACTATTTTTCAGGAAGTTAGATACTTATTACAGGCTAATTTGTTGCCAGTAGTGTTATTTGAGACCTTTTGAAAGAGAGATAAATGAAGCATACAGGTTAAAGGTTTCTTACACTATTTTAAAACGGTGAAATGCATTGTTTTGTAGTGACTGATATTTTGAAGCTGTCATCAGAGACTTGAGTTATGATTATATTCTTACTTATAATGGATGGAGACGGCTTGAATGGGTAATAAAGAAAAACTTTAATATAAGTTTAACATAACAGCAAATGTACAACGTTTCGACAAGGTCATCATCAGGTACATACATCAGTGAACCAGGCCAACTTAATCATAATTTAATGTTACCCAACAGTTGAAGTGCAATTATATTATGATAATATTTTATGAAATGAATAAATGTTTTAACTGAAGCTTTAAAATAGTATGTAAATGTAGTAAATGTTATCAGATTAATTAATTAACAGGTAGTTAGAATCCTGCAAAATAACGAGAGGAACAAAAAGAAATTGAACAAAGTAACCACGTGGGGAAATACAAGATGTTTTGCACGGGGATAATGAAGACACGAGACTTGTAGTTTACAACAAAACCAGGAATATCTTTGTTAACAGTTAACAAGTAGATTAATTAGCATCATGGTCATTTGATGGTAAATTCAATAGAAACAAAATTTACTTAAACTTAAAGATAAATTAAAAACTTAAACACACTGGTCGACTGCCATTTAAGACAAACGATAGTTCTAATGCACGAGGTGCGATGACTTTATTGGCTTAAAGTTGGAAGAATCAACCACCAAATTGTTGATCTATTTCTATTCCAATCAGATTTTATGGGCGTACGTACCTCGAATGTAATAATATTTGAATATGATTTCTCCAAATCTATGAACCGAATAACATAATTCACTGTTACATTTATATCGCGTCCGCAGCTAAAAGTACAGAGTGTGTTTGTTCAGAAGCAGCGTAACTCGAACGTCTTACTTATCAGTCAGCAGCTAGGACCACTAACCACTACAACATGTTTAGCCCATGTAATAGCAACTTAAAGAGTAATGATTATAAATCACTGTGTGCTATCATCTGAAATATGTTACCCAAATTCGAAATAAATCAGCAAACCATTTTTGTGTTCACTTTATCGATGAAAGCAAATAAAAAATAACCAAAGATGTTATATTTGTGAAAAAAAAAAAGACTGATAAATATTTTGATATGAATACGTGGTATTATCAGGTGAACTGGTTTCTCTACAAGCATCATATAGTTAAACCAGTTGATAACAGAAGATTTGATCAGCAAATAAGGAGAGAACTCTGTGTGTCATAACTTGACTGAGTTCCATGTTGCATGAGAAATAAACAGATTGTACACGTTTGAAGGATTGTGAAAACAATCTTTATTTAGACATAACAACAACAAAACATGTGCGTACATGCGTAGACATCCTTTACTGGATCACTGAAAATTTCGTCAATTTTCTGTTCCTTAAGATAAACTAGTCATGATGATAACCAAATAGAAATGAACCAAGAAAGCAAACATGAATTCAACAGATAAACTCGGTTTCTTTGTCCAGTTGACAGAGTCAGCTAGTGATATTTGTTATCTTACAGCAGTTCTCTGTAACATTCAGGCTATGTCAACTTGACCAACAAAGGATATTACACTCGTTGTCCTTTCAAACCTGGTGTTATATGTTACTGCTTTAGAACAAAATAGATGTTTTCTACAATAGTGAACAAAGAAACAAAGCAACTAGAATAAGACAGCCTCAACAACTTTCTGGGCCACGCGTTTATACTAAAACTGCATACCAACTAAGTAAAGGAAAGCAATTAAAAGATTCCCATGTAACTAAAACATGTAGAAAACATATGATGTGCTTGCATATCACAAATATACTAATGTTTAATTTTCTACATTTATTTTGTAACAGATACTAATGCGGAAATGTTCATAAATGACAGTTAAAATCAACCAGATTACTCTACTTAGAAAATGTTCTGAAATTATGCTTTCTTAAAAGTACCCGGATACCTCCGACCTGATAAACAGTAATTAGAAAAGTTTTTCGGACGATAAACAAAATTTGGAACTAAATTTGAAAAACAACACAAGGCTTGCGATAGATTGAAATGACTTTGATCGTTATTGCATTCTCGAAAGAGGAATAAAATAAGAATTTTGCTATGATTTAATTAATCAAAATGAATTACTCCATATTTTAGTTTTCTAGCATAATTTAATATGCAAAAATTCAATAAATATTATCACTACAAGATCACACGGTAAGTTTACGGACTTACAACTCAAAATTCAGGGTTCGACAGAGTGAAGGTAGCCAATTGTGTAGCTTTGTGCTAAAAACAAACAACAACATTACACATTTACATCACTGTGCAACAGAGTTATGAAAATGTATCGAACTAAAAACTACACAAATTATGGAATTGGAGTAGAAATGGAACATACTAACATTAAAATTTAAATCAGGCATAAAAACTCACTATCTTAAGAATCATTTAAACTTTTTTAGAAAAACCTTCATGAACGAAAATAGTTGATTTTCTAAACGTCACTAAGATTTATTTACATACAATTAAATATAATAAACAGTGGTATTTTTTCATTTATATAGATTTGGATACAACGAAACTTTGAAACACTGTACTTTATACTATCGCAGCAAGATCTGGAATGATGTAAATATCAAATATGATAATAAGTGTTTCTGGTCCTGAACACATGGATTGCTTGATTACAGAAAATTACCAGTGGTTAACTGTAATGTTGTGGAACGAGTAATATTTATGGAAACACGCATTTTGTGTTCGCTTTACAATTATCACATAGTATCTGAAGCGTGAGAAGAAACGATTTAACGACGAAAAACATATTTCTGTCCTACTTTTGATATAATCTAAATATTTGACGAAAATGAAATGCCAGAAATTAGGATAAATGAGCACAAGCTTAAACACAATCTAATAACATTAAATCGTACTAAAAAAACACCAACTGCCATTTCTAGAATTTCAAGTGTCAGAAAGATAGGACACAAGAGAAGATAAAGACTTTGGATTCTAATACAGTTTTAGAATAAAATAATCCTTGATCTGTTTCATCTTGACATAAGACCGAGCAGAGAATCTAAAGAGTGAGAAATATCAAAGTAAGTAAGAATAAAAAACGTGTACGAATTATTATGAAATACTGCCAGAAACGCTGGCCCACGAACGGCTGTTTGTGCTAGTAATTACCAATCTTAGTATTAATACCTCATTGAAAAATATTTATAAAAGTAAGCATTTTCTAAGAAAAGGATTTTTCTGGGAAGTACTGCACGGGGAAAGTGTTCGGATTGTGCTGATATAAACTGTAATATTTTTATATATTAAAAGTGGTAGATTTTATTGAAAAAATAAAGAACTCCCTTTTTAGTACTAGATTTAGAAATTACATCAATAAAGATATAATCAAACGCTCATGTACAATCCCAGTGAAAGTCGTGTTATTGTTGTGAGGAGAGTAATTTTATTTAAAGTTGTGTTCTGTGATAAAGAAATGGTTGTTGCACATACCGTAGTTATTTTTCTAATTGTCTGAATCTTGTACACCCAAAGTGTGAATTTTTTATGGATTTTTGTTTGTGGTGCCATTCAATAGATGGCACAGGAGTTTTGGTTACATACATTGATACTAACATACACACTACGTCCATTACAGTAAGATTATGTAACACCTTAACTCTGGGAATACTTATTAATTACATTTTTATAACAAATTAACTGATCTTATTTTATTATTGTGATGGAAAAAATAAACTAAAGAGTCAAGGAAAATTGATGTAAATGTCACTGAACTTCTACAATACTGGTTTTTTAAGGTACACATATAATGAACAGTATCCTACCTTTGATTTTGATGACGTTTGAATCTTGATTTCATAATGATCTGAATGCTAAGATTAAACTCGGTTTGTTAAATTAAAATCTGATTTTTATCTACTTGTAGCGTTGGCCCATTCTAATGAGTTTATTTTAAAAACACTTGTAGCCAAAAAATATACGGTATACAATAACAGGTAAAGTATTATTTCACCTACGCCAATAAGTCAGTCATATGTTTAGTAGATGTTCTGTCTTTCGGCGGTAAATAGATGTACTTTTCACATGGTTGATTAGCTACGAGACGTATGATTATTGTAATTAGGTCCTTGAATTGCTATGTTATGAAAATACTTTTGGACAGATAACGCAAGTTACTAAAATAATTAATGTAGTACATATTTATATTATACAGATATCTTCAGAACGTAACAGTAGCAACGTCTAGTACTGGTAGCTGTGTGTATACTTTATTAATGTAATAAAATATTGTCAAACATTTTCCTTTACGCGAAAGTCCGTTTAGTACTGCATTGTAAAAGCTAAAAGACTGTTCAGATATTATACGACTAAACCACGTTATTAATTTGTGCCATTTAAAAGTATTATTGACTTATGTTTCAAATAGTAATATTCATGCTTTTAAGATATCAAAGTTGAGGGTATAGAATCTGTAATAATGTATTGCTGTAAGAAACTGCTTTGTTATTTGTCATCTTTTCGTGCGAAGGAGTTCATCCTGGTATTATAATCCTGCATCAACTGACAGTTACAGAAACTGATCTTTCTAACGGTTTTCTTCGCGGTCGATTTGTTTGTTTGTTTTGGAATTTCGCGCAAAGCTACACGAGGGCTATCTGCGCTAGCCGTCCCTAATTTAGCAGTGGGAAGGCAGCTAGTCATCACCACCCACCGCCAACTCTTGGGCTACTCTTTTACCAACGAATAGTGGGATTGACCGTCACATTATAACGCCCCCACGGCTGAAAGGGTGAGCATGTTTGGTGGGATGCGGATTCGAACCCGCGACCCTCAGATTGGGAGTCGAGCGCCTTATCTACCTGGCCATGCCAGGCACTTCTTCGCGGTCGAGCCGACAAGATTAGTACTAACATGGAAGCTCTCGTATTGTAGAGTTTAAACGTTTATTTCCATTTCACTGACGTACGATTTGATATTTGATATAATTATCGTTTTTTTTAATCTACTTATTTCCTATATATACTTATGTAATCAGACCTTAAGCACTATTATATTTAAAAAATAGTTCTAGTGTCTACTGGCTAGATATTTTATATCCTTCTGTCTTAATATATTTAAACGATTTAATGTAATGTACAAAGTAATGAAATATACTTTGATTTTTACTTTTTCGTAATTTTTGAAGAACTCGTGGGTGTTTCGATTACCAACAACTACGAACCAGACTGCTTGTCCTACGCACCTGCTGATTTGTCTAGGACTTGATGCTATGGAGATATGTTTAATCTCTGCCGAATGATACAGCGTGCCGTAATCCGTTCCTGCTCACGTTGAACTTTTCTCGCGTTTTCAGATCGTATATGTTCTCTTTACGGTTGGGTTTATCAGAAGACAGGGCCTGTTACATATTGCTTTATAGTAACATTTTCCTGTTCGATTTAAACAATAACGCTCTTAATACATTAGTGTTAAACACCGTAGCTTGTAGATAAAAAGGGCCTTCAGCTATCTGTTGCGGTCTTCAAACTGGTCACAAGACGGGTTTCATTTTCCCTTGGTAAGTTAAGTTTCGTGACTTTTCGTCCTGAAAGTGTGGAAATATATATCAGTAAATTTAGATTGTTGATTCAAAAATTAGAACAAGTGACATGTGGCTGTCGTTACCTTATTATTCATGTATCATCACAGAGGCTTATTTTTAAATAGTTATATTTGATTTGTTTATAAATAACCATTCACTTCAACGATGAACATTTCTCGTATTCTTGTTCTGCTTTTGCTCTATTACTGTAAAGGAGTTTTGTTAATAATGTCATCACTTCGAGAAAAAAGGTGACGTAATTAGAGCGTATTTATTATCATGTATTAGTCAAGGAGCAGCATGATAGAAGAACGAAGAATCAAAATTCATTAGAATAAAAATTAGAATCTTCAAACATTTATTGAAGAGCGTTTGTTATAAGAAAGAGTGAGATACAGTTCCTTTATCTTTTACGAGAAGGTGTATTGTGTTTTATAAACAACATAAGTAAACGTTTTCTTCGGACTTGTAAGATCATTTAATCAAGGATTGCATGAAAGTTCTAGACCTTGTATTTATGACAAGTTTTTGAGCCCTATTGTAAAGCCTTTTATTTTTAAACAAATGTGTAAAGATCATCTTGTACAGTTGCTAGTAATTTGAATCGTAAATGTGTTTTGTGCCAGTTCCAATTTCTTATTTGTCTCTTTCGAGCAGGATTCGTACGCGGGACTGCTCGAATGTTTACTATAGGTACAGTTTAAATTTGATATACACTGCGGACTTATACCGCTAGAAACCGGGTTTCGATACCCGTGGTGGGCAGAGCACAGATAGCCCTTTGTGTAGCTTTGTGCTTTATAATAAACAACAACAACAAACAACAGCATCCATATATATTTTATTGTAGATGTCAAAATCAACAAAAAATCCGACTTTCATTAATCTAACATTTACAAAAAGAAAAGAAATAACTCGTGCTTTTTAAAAATGAGATACATCATTAAACAGTTTGATCAAATTATTCTATCTTCTGTTTTATTATATTACAATTATAAATAATGTGTAAAAATTTATAAGTCATACTTTCAAAAACTAATATTACAAATAATCATCAACTAATGAGACAACCCTTTAAGAGCTTAAAAACTGAAGATATTATTTTTACTACAGTTAAATATTTGGCTAACTGTATATAAGTACAGTAACTATGACTTAGCACAAGAACCACATTTTTGTTTATCTTACAACAGTTTCGGATACACTTTGATGTAGTGACGAGTACAAAATATCCAGAATGAACCACAACTGCTTTTCTCCCCATGCATTTGATTGTTTTATTTACACAAAATGTGATAATGTGAGCTTTTATCATATGTAATGACTGCGTGCAAAAGTAAATGAGCAACTGCTATAATGGTTCTACAACACAAAGGATCACTGAAATAGATGATACTGCACAAGCACGAAGGATCATTGAAATAGATGATACTGCACAAGCACGAAGGATCATTGAAATAGATAATACTGCACAAGCATGAAGGATCACTGAAATAGATAGATGGTACTATATAAGCACGAAGGAACACTGAAATAGATGGTACTATATAAGCACGGAGGAACACTGAAATAGGTGGTACTATATAAGCACGAAAGAACACTGAAATAGATGGTACTATATAAGCACGGAGGAACACTGAAATAGATGGTACTATATAAGCACGAAGGAACACTGAAATAGGTGGTACTATATAAGCACGAAGGATCACTGAAATAGATGGTACTATATAAGCACGAAGGGTCACTGAAATAGATGGTACTATATAAGCACGAAGGAT